>NC_057401.1:26030613-26289775 GCF_019320065.1 Cervus canadensis | reverse complement strand
GCATCCAATCCCATCACTTCATGGAATAGATGGGGGAAAAATGGAAACAATGACAGATTTTCTTTTAGGGGGCTCCAAAATCACTGTCGATGGTGACTGCAGCCAGGAAATTAACAGATGCTTGTTCTTTGGAAGGAAAGCCTTGACAAACCTTGACACTGTTTTAAAAAGCAGAGACATCACTTTGCCAACAAAGGTCCTTATAGTCAAAGTTATGGTTTTACCAGTAGTCATGTAAGGATGTGAGAGCTGGACCATAAAGAAGACTGGGCATTGAAGAATTGATGCTTTCAAACTGTGGTGGTGGAGAAGATGCCTGAGCGTCCCTTGGACTGCAAGGAGACCAGTCCATCCTAATAGAAATCAACCCTGAACATTCATTGGAAGGACTGATGCTGAAGCTCAAGCTCCAATACTCTGGCCACCTGATGCAAAGAGCTGACTCTTTGGAAAAGACCCTGATGCTGGGAAAGATTGAGGGCAGGAGGAGAAGGGGGCAACAGGATGAGGTAGTTGGATGGCATCACAGACTGAACGGACATGAGTCTGAGCAAACTCCAGGACATAGTGGAGAACAGGGAAGCCTGGTGTGCTGCAGTGCATGGGGTCGCAAATCGTGGAACACGACTTGGTGACTGAACAACAAAATGATTCACTCAAAGCCAACAATGATTTAAACCATTTTAGTAACTTAAAGGAAGCATCTAGAACAGTGCCTGGCAGTTAGGACAGGTTCAACATATATTATCTTGATAGCTGTTAACAAATGTTGGCTTTATTATTAATATTACCTTGAAGTCTTACATAAGCTTACCTGAACTGAGTCATGTAAGATTTTCCACATCTTTCATTTATTTCCAAGCAAGAAAGCAAAATATGCACTCATTTGCATAATGCTTGTGACTGAATTTGGATTCATACCTATATGAAGTTTGCTTTGGTGAAATGTATGTCTCTGTTTCTTCTCAAGGAAGGAATTTATAAATAATCAGCAAACATTTAAAATAGTGAATGAGTGAGTGAAGCTGTTACAATCAACTTGACCTTAAACTCACTGACTTACCCAGAACACACACATCAGAGGGCAGATTTCATAAAGATTCTTAAACTAGATTGGCTGTGTTTTACTTTTCTTTTTAAATTATCAATTTTTTTTCACCATGAATACAGATTAGTGAATGACCCAGCAGAACAAGACCCCACAGTTTGACCCTAATCAGTGCCAAATAATATCCCTGAGTAAATATATTGCCTAATTTGCTGCATAATAGCCTTTGAGCAATACCCAAGGCACAAGTCAACCACTGGCTCTGTGTTTCTGACACACTTTCCTTCAATATAGATAGTATTTTCAGGCAGGACTTAAGATTTTTCTGTAGGCTTGAAGTAAACCTATTCTTTATAAATCAATACTAGATAATAATATTAGCTTTTTACCAAGAGAAGAGTGATAACCCTATTGTAGCTTGGTTGATGACAAACACTTTGGTAATTTCTTAGGAAAAGTATTTCCTGTTGATCATTAAAAGCCAAATTTTGCGTTACTTCCCCGCCTGGATTAAATAAATACTATTAGTTTTTCAACTGTGTACAATAAATATGGATTTCAAGACTTATTTGTCTGTGTATCTTAAAACATTTATGAACATTGAACAGATGAATTTGTTTTAAGCATATTTTTTTCATTTGAACACTTTCCCAATGGTTTTTAATATGGATACTGTTCATCCCATATCGAATAAAGCAACTTTTAGTTTATATAATATCTTGACCCAAATCACATTGTCTCCATAAATATTTTACAGTCTGTGGGCAACAAAATCATGATTACCACAGTCACGTCCGCACTTGCGGGTAATACACCATAAAACATGGGTTGTTTTCTCTCCTCTAGTTTTTGAGAGAGGGAATTGGTGTCTGCATTTGCCCAAGTGGGTTTTTTTCTTTTCCCTTTTTTAACACTAACTAGCTCCTTTGGGGTAAGATGTTAGAAACATGGGTCTGTGCCAAGTTACTTTCTGTATAAAATTCATAAAAGAACAAGAAAACATGGCTCATTTTACTTCTTTCCAGCTGGTTTTCTCTGAAAGAAGAAAGTTTGAGGCTTTCATTATCCTGAATAATAGAATGAAGCTACTCCATGACTGATTGGGAAGAAGTTATGGTGCTGTTGAAAAGAGCAAAGTAAAATAAGGTGGAGATATTTCTTTCTTTTAAGAGCTGGCAATCATCTCTCCTTTTAGCGACTGATTTGTCACATACTTTGAAATTAAAGTATTTCATATAAACATCAATACTTTGAAAATGTGCTTAAAGAGATTCAAGAAAGATAATATGGTTTATAAATTCCTTAGGTCTCCTTTTGCTCTTATAGTATAAAAGGCACTGATACACTCGATCACTCAGTGAAATGCAACCATCTTGGATAATTAAATAAGGTGGGTTTTTGCATTAGTGTTTCTCTCCCCACAACCCCAGAGTGGTAAAATCATTTTATTCCTATTTAATTCTTATCTACTAAGGTAAGCTAAATAAAATTTGTGCATTTAAGAAAGGATTTCTTTAAACGTCTAAGAACCAAGCTGTCATTTCACAGAGAAACCCCTTTAGCATTTGTCTCTATTAACTAACGATCAGTCTAGCCAGAAACTACCCTGTCTAAATAGTTTTAAAAATAATAGAGAAGTAACAGAATGAATACACATTTATGTGCTTACACTTTTTCTGTTGGCTCACAATAAAATAGCTATGTCACTTTTGTATGAGATAATAAAGTATGCTTCTGTGAATTTATGTAAGTATTCAGAGGAAGCTTGACTATGATATTTTATACATGATATGACATAGTTCTTGGAAAGGCAATTGAAAACCATCTCCACAGTACCTTATAATCACAATTAGATTTGCGTAGTGACTATTGCTTGTGGACTTACCTGATTTTCCTCAGAGCTTATTTCTTCCAATAATAGACACTGCTTCGCTTGGGCAAGCGTGGGGAATACAAGCAAGGCAAAGCCTGGCTACAGTGAGAGCTGCAAGGGACAGGCACCAGTATTCAAACAGCTTAACTGGGGGATTTTTCAGACTGGTGCTTACAGAGAAAAAGTCTCTTTCTTTCGTATGTTCAAGACATTGTAAAGGTGCAAGTTTGGAGCTACCAATCACTGAATCCCCTACCGTGGTTTCAGCAGTCTAGGAAATTGAAGTTGGCACATAAAAAAAAAAAAAGATCAGAGATGAAGCAAAAGGAACTCTAACGGTGTTTAAGTCTCAACTTCCATTGTCCACAAAACCAACTCTATTCCTCATTCTCACATAATCTGGTCATGTGAGGCAACAAATCCCTCATTTTAGCTACAATATTTTTACTTGGGTTTCTTTCTTTCTCAGCAAAAATAATCCTGACCAAGGAATGTATGAATACAATTAGCTTCTGTTAGATGTCAGTTTAGAAAGACTGGAATTACACCTGACCCAAATCTCTCTTCCATCAGTTTTTCAAGATCCTAGGAAAACCCTGAAATTCTAGTTCAAGTGTATATTTCCCCTACAATAAACAAGCATTAAGAAATTGTTTCTGATCTCTGGTTTGAGGATGTCAGAATAGATACAATATTATCTTCTTCTCCTCTTGAAAATCCTCTAAAATACTACAAGATTTTTTTTTAATTTATATATGCTAAGAAATTTTATTTTTATAAGGTTAAATGTCTCTAGTAGTAAGACTATAAACACAAACTCTATCTTAAACAAAATTGAGTTTTGTCTATTCCACCCAAATATAATTTCAAAAATTACCAAAGTAAAGATCACAGTGACAGAGAATGTCACTTGCAACTACTGATCTCAGATAAAGAGGAGTTCAGTTCTTCAAAATACATCAATGTACCCAGAAGATACAAACAAGGAAGCAAAAGTACTGATTCTGATAGTGATATTGGTTACATGGATTACAATTGGTAACTTGTGTAGGACCTCACTAACAGGAAAAGAAGAAGGCAATGCTGGGCAGAATGAGGAAACGTATAGTCAGGCTATTTTTGCAGGAAGCAGTCTATATATGAGATACCATAGGGGAAAGTGAGTCTAAATTTCAAGCAGCCCTAGAGCTGCATATTCTCATCACCTGAGAATAAATAAAGATTAAGACAATCCCCTACCCCAATCAGTTCAGTTCAGTTCAGTCGCTCAGTCGTGTCCGACTCTTTGCAACCCCATGAACCGCAGCACGCCAGTCCTCCCTGTCCATCACCAACTCCCAGAGTTTACTCAAACTCATGTCCATAGAGTCGGTGATGCCATCCAACCGTCTCATCCTCTGTCATCCCCTTCTCTTCCTGCCCTCAATCTTTCCCAGCATCAGGGTCTTTTCCAATACACACACACACACAATTCTTGACCATGAGCCAAGAACACGAACCCAGAACACTGAACTAGTCTCTCCTCTCCATGAAGCTCCTATGGACAAAAGATTCAGGTAGAATTTTTATAATTTAAAAATGACTAATTATTCAAAATTATCAGAATAGTATCTATATACAAATATTACAAATAAGAGGATAAACAAATGGCAGACAAAAAGTAGTCAACATTATACACATATATGCATGCAAGTGTGTACTTATATACACATACAAACACACACACATGCATATACAAAAACTATGATTAAATATCTCGCCATAAACTCAGTTAGGAAAGGTGAAATAAAGTAAAATATGATGGATGTATAAACACAAGGCAGCAAAAGCTAGGATAAGAACAGGAAGAGAAACTTAGAATCAGAGGTCACATTATAGTCAACACAAAATAAACACTGCAGATTATACAGTCAGACATACAGAAGATAAGACTGAGAACAAAGAGGAAAAGAAATGGAAATGAGCCTAGATAAGTATGATAAAGGAGATGCAATATATGCATGACTGGTAGTTCTGAAATATGAAATCTCAATAAATAGAAAAAAACTTTCAAAGGTTCTACGAAAGAAAATTTTCCAGGAAAAAATGTTTTCAAATAGAAAAAAAGGTCTCTATGCTCCAGATGGGGAAAATAATGATACAAACAGTCATATCCTAGTAAAGAAGCTAAAGTTCAAATATAAAGAAAGATTCCTTTAAGTTGTAAAGTGCTGCACTCGTTATGCCAACAAATTTGGAAAACTCAGCAGTGGCCACAGACTGGAAAAGTTCAGTGTTCATTCCAATCGCAGAGAAAAGTAATGGTAAAGAACTACCGTACAATTGCACTCATTTCACATGCTAGCAAGAATATGCTCAAAATCTTACAAGCTAGGCTTCAGCAGTATGTGAACTGTGAAATTCTAGATGTACAAGCTGGATTTAGAAAAGGCAGATGAACCAGAGATTATATTGCCAATGTATGCTGGATCATAGAAAAAGAAAAGGAATTTAAAAAATAATCTACTTTTGCTTCATTGCTATGCCAACCTTTGACTGTGTGGACCACAACAAACTGTGGAATATTCTTAAAGAGATAGGAATACCAGACCACCTTACCTGCCTCCTGAGAAACCTGTATGCAGGACAATTTCTAACTGCAGGACAGTTAGAACTTGACATGGAACAATGGACTGGTTGCTAATAGGGAAAGGAGTACATCAAGGCTGTATATTGTCACCCTGCTTATTTAACTTACATGCAGAGTACACCATGCGAAATGCTGGGCTGAATAAAATACAAGCTGAAATCAAGATTAACGGGAGAAATGTCAGTAACCTCAGATATGCAGATGACAACACCTAATGGCAGAAAGTGAAGAAGAACTAGAGCCTCTTGATGAAGGTGAGAGAAGAGTTTGAAAAAGCTGGCTCAGAACTCAACATTCAAAAAACTAAGATCGTGGCATCTGGTCCTATCAGTTCATGGCAAATGAAGTGAAGTGAAGGTCACTCAGTTGTGTCCAACTCTGCAACCCCATGGACTAAGCAGTCCATGGTATTCTCCAGGCCAGAATACTGGAGTGGGTAGCCTTTCCCTTCTCCAGGGGATCTTCCCAACCCAGGGATCAAACCCAGGTCTCCCGCATTGCAGGCAGATTCTTTACCAGCTGAGCCACAAGGAAAGCCCAAGAATACTGGACTGGGTAGCCTATCCCTTCTTCAGGGGATCTTCCTGACCCAGGAATCGAACCAGGGTCTCCTGCACTGCAGGTAGATTCTTTACTAACTGAGCTATGAGTGATAATAGATGGGGAAATTATGGCAAATAGATGGGGAAAATGTGGAAACAGTAACAGATTTCATTTTTTCAGTCTCCAAAATCCCTACAGGTGGTGACTGCAGCCACAAAATTAAAAGACACTTGCTCCTTGGAAGAAAAGCTGTTACAAACCTTGACAGTGTATTAAAAAGCAGAGACATCAGTTTACTGACAAAGGTCTGCATAGTCAAAGCTATAGTTTTTCCAGAAGTCATGTATGGATGTGAGAGTTGGACCATAAAGAAGGCTGAGTGCCAAAGAATTGATGCTTTTGAACTGTGGTGTTGGAGAAGACTCTTGAGAGTCCCCTGGACTGCAAGGAGATCCAACCAGTCCATCCCAAAGGAAATCAACCCTGAATATTCATTCATTGGAAGGACTGATGCTGAAGCTGAAGCTCCTATACTTTGGCCACCTTATGCGAAGGGCTGACTCATTAGAAAAGACTCTGATGCTGGGAAAGATTGAGGGCAGGAGGAGAAGGGAGTGACAGAGGATAAGATGGTTGGATGACATCACCAGCTCAGTGGACGTGAGTTTGAGCAAACTCAGAGAGAAAGTGAAGGACCGAGAAGCCTAGGCCCTGAATTTTGGGGTCACAAAGAGTCAAACATGACTTGGTGACTGGACAGCAACAGTAGGGAGAGAAATTCAGACTAGCCTCAGATTTCTCCACAGGAAACTTCAAAATGGAAATGAGTTGTACAACACCCTTGAAGTTTTCAGAGAAAGTATGATCACAACAACTAATGGTGATTTTCCTTTCCTAGGGAAAGCTTCAGGAGGGTACGGGAAAATAGCATAGGAGTTTGAAAGGTTAGCAAGGCACGGCGGTTGTCGAGTCACTTTTGTTTCCTGACCATCTTCTAGTTCCATTATTTTTAAATTAAGAACCTGCCAGTTTCTCTCTACTTTCCCATCATCTGTAGTTTGGATTTTCAAGACACTGTAAAGATGAAAGTTTGGAGCTACCAATCACTGAATCCCCTACAGTGGTTTCAGTCAGTCCAGGAAATTGAAGCTGATACATAAAGGGACATATAATTCCTGCAGTTCCAGACAGCATTTTTCCCCTGTTAGTTGTAAATAGTGAACAAAATATATCTGTTCCCATCTAAAACAATTCTTGTATTTCTACACTGAATTCTAGTCTGGCCCCATGGTAGTCAAGGTTTTTGCTCTTGCAAATATACTTTGTTTTGCATTATTATCTTTCTTTTATGTTGCTTCAGCACTAGAACATATTGCCATTTTCCCCGTTTGGATTTATTTTCTCATCCCTGTTTCTCTCTTCAACTCTCTTGCTAGATTTTTCTCCCAGCAGGTCACTGAAAACTCTCTGTTGATGTCTTCAAACACTTTCATCTTTCCAAATATAATCATCTGTCACTCTTCACATTCTATCTTTGACCTAACAAACATGATCACAGAACCCAGAGGATGTAAACCCTGTTTCGGATTTATTGGGGTTAAATAGACTTCTGTGGGAATAACCTAGAGCAAGAGCCTCTTAAAAGACCCACAGTCACCATAAAGTTTTCAAAATAATCTTTATAACACAAAATTAGCCTTGTTACTTTAACATACCGTTCACCAGGAATGGTGCCAATAAAATGGCAGAATAGGAAGCCCCAGGCCTCTTTTCATCCTCCTACAAAAACACAAATTTAACAATGCTCTATGGACCAAATAACTCTATGAAAACATAGTTCATTTCACAATTAAGGACTCTACTTCTATTCTTGAAGTCTTCATTATTTGGTTTCTTTGTTTAAGCCAGGTGTTTTTAATATGGTGCCTATGGGCCCCTTAACAATTCTCAGCTGGTCTTTAGAGAGACTGTGAAGGCCCTTAATTCTTATGTAAATTTTGTAGAAATTTACAAATGAACATTGTTTTTTTGGGGAGAAGGCCCACAGTTTTAAACAAATTGATATACATGAATTAAAGGAAGGAAAAAATAATGATAATAAAGGAAGGTGGGGAGGTACCACAGTGCACTTGCGAGATTGTTTTTAAAAGCGTAATATCCTACAGCCCAGACAAGAAAAACAAATAAAAGGAATTAGTTTAGAGAGAAAGAAGCAAAACTGTCTCTGCTTGCAGATGACATGATACTATGTGTAAAAATATCCTAACGATGCCACCAAAAAACTCCTAAAACTACCAATGAATTCAGTGAAGTTGCAGGATACAAAATTAACATACAGAAATCTGTTGCATTTCTATTCACTAACAGCAAACTATCAAAAAGAGAAATTAGGAGAACAATCTCATTTACAGTTGCATCAAAAACAACAAAATATCAGGGACTAAATCTAAGCAAAATGGTAAAAGGTCTATACTCAGAAAGCTACAAGACATTGTGCTCATGAATTGAAGGAATTATTATTGTTAAAATGACCATACTGCCCCAGGCAATGTACAGATTCAATGCAATCCTTATCAAAGTACCAATAGCATTTTTCACAGAACTAGAACAAATAATTCTAAGATTTTCACGGAAACACAAAAGACATCAATTAGCCAAAAGAATCTTGAGAAGGAAGATCAAAGTTGGAGGTATCATCCTCTGTGATTTCAAACTAGACTGCAAAGCTAATCTAATCAAAACTACAAAGCTACTAATCAAAGCAATGTTTTACTGGCACAAACACACACAGATCAATGGAACAGAATAAAATGCTGAAAAATGAGCCACAGCCTTCTGTCCTCTTTCCACACTTAAATGGGCAAATATTCCATGACAATGCAGGCAAGGGTATACAAGGGGGAAAAGATAGCCTTTACAGTAAATAATGTTAGGAAAACTGGACAGTTACATGTAAAAGAGCCCACCAACTGGTATGGTAAGCTCTCATACCATGTACAAAAATAAACTCAAAATAGGTTAAAGATTTAAATGTAAAACCTGAAATCATAAAACTTCTAGAGGAAAACATATGTAATATGCTCTTTGACATTGATCTTAGTAATAACTTTTGGATCTGATTCATCAGGCAAGGACAAAAAGCAATAAATGGGACTACATAAACCTAAAAGGTTTTACATCAACAAAGCAAAATGTGATATTTCACTACTGAATGTGATAAGCTATATCTGATAAGGGGTAATATCCAAAATACACAAAGAACTCATACAACTCAACATCAAAAAACAAAAATTAAAAATGAGCAGAGGGCCTGAACAGATATCTTACTAAAGAGGCCAACAGACACATCAAAAGATGCTCAGCATCACTTCAACATCACTAATCATCTGGGAAATGCGAATCAAAACCACAAAAAGGTATCACCTCCATCTGTTACAATGGCTATTATCAGACAGACAATAAATGACAAGTGTTGGTGAGAATGATGGAGAAAAGGAAACTCTTGTGCACTGTTGGTGGGGAGGTAAGTTGGTGCAGCCACTATAGAAAACAGCATGGAGATGCCTCAAAAAGTTAAAAACAGAACTACCAGATGACCCAGCAATTCTACTTCTGGGTTTTTATCTGAAGATTAAAAAAACACTAATTCAAAAAATATTTGCACCTTTATGTTTGTTGCCACATTATTCACAATAGTCAAGATATGGAAACCACCTAAGTGCACGTCAATAGATGAATAAAGAGGTTTAGATGGATAGATATGGATCAACAGATGAGTATACATATATTCATACAGAATGAATGAATGAAAGAATTCATCCATAGAAGAGTGAAACCCTGCCATGTGCAACAACAAAGATGGACCTAGAGGGTATTACAGCAAGTGAAATAAGCCAAAGAAAGACAGATAGCATGCGATACCTTTACATGTGGAACCTAGAATACAAAATGAATTATTAAATACAACAAGCCAAAAATGGGCTTATAGATATGGATAACGAACAGGAGGGTGCCAGAAGTGGGATGCTATGAGTGAAATAGATGGGGGAGCTTAAGGGGTTCAAACTTCCAGGTGCAAAATAAATGAGTCATAGGGATGAAATGTACAGCTTGGGGAATATAGGCAATATAATTTATTAACTATCTCTGAGTGGTTACAGAGGGTAACTCGGCTAATCAGGGTGATCATTTTGTAATTTATAAACATATTAAATCACTATGTGGTACACAGAGAACTAACATGGTGTTGTAGGCCGATTATACTTCAAAAACTATCTGAGAAATAGAGATTAGATTACTACCAAAAGCAGGGAATGAGGGGAGGAGATACTGGATGAGGACATCAAAAGGTACAGTTATAAGATAAATAAGTACTGGGGATGTAATGACTACAGCATGATTAATATAAGTAATGCTGCTCTACGTTACATATGAAAGTTGTCAAAAGAGTAAGTCATAACATTCTTGTCGTACGGAAAATGATCTTTTCCTTTTTCTTTTATTTTGATATGATGGACCTTCACTAAACTTACTGTGGTAATCATTCCCTTGTGGTAATCAAGGCAAATCACTAAACCTGTACAGATTCGTATGTCAATTACATCTCAATAAAATTGGAAGAAAAATTATAAGGTACTCAAAATATTATTGTGCTCTTTCTTACAAACTATTTTGACCCTTTGTGTTAAAAAGGAAAACTGACAGGGGGATCATTTCTATAAATGAATCATGTTTATGTCCGGAAGCATTTAATTATGTGAGGCATCTTGGCAAAAGGAACAGATACGTGCTTTAGAAGTGAAGGTACCTAGTCCTCATGTGCTACCCATCAGCTGGGCTGGGCCGGGGCGTGGAGTTTCGTTCACTGAGACTGGACTTTGGAAATCCAGCCACAGCCTTCTGTCCTCTTTCCTCCCTTTTCCTCTTTCTTTATCTCAAACCATTATTCGAGAAATAGTTATGTAGCAGGGAGAATCAGCCCCACTTCCCCAATCAATGTCTTTCTCTCTCTCCCTGCCAAGAATTGGGGGGAGCGGGGGGGAAGTGCTGGGTTTGGCAGCTGTCAACCCATCATTATGGGTTCACTGTCCCATCTGCACCGTGGAGACTGGTGCAGTCACGGGGGGTTTTACCCAAACAGGCTCCCAGGGGAACAGTAACATACCTCTTGATTTGGCCCGTGAAGTTATACTTGTGATTATTAATAGACAAGATAAGAGGCTAGTGCTCTGTTCATCCATGCTAGAGCTAATTATTCAATTTGATCTAAGCTGATTAGAATACTGATAGATCCCCCACACCACGTTTAGAGCTACAGCAAGCAGTGGCCAAGAGCCTTGACACAGTGCTGCCCTTTGGGTTTATCAGAGAGAAAAGAAGGGCGGGGGTGAGGTGGGCTGGTGGGGGGAGAAGCTGCTTTGGTTGATTAGCAATGTGCTGCATGGGACCATTTATAATGAAGCATATCATTTAAATTTTCCTTTACAAATGAGTCCAACACTCGTTGCAGACTGCAGGCTCTGTTAATTGTCACAAACATTGCCTTTTTTTTTTTTTTTTAAACATTATTAGCTCTTTGGCAGGATCTCCATTGTTGACTAAAAACTTGGCATGATCAGGGCTTGCTGAATAATTTAGGTGGTTGGCAGCTGGAGAAGGAGAACACACACATCTAGGCAGACAGACATGCTGCTTGAGCTCTTTATGTAATAGGATTGTATACAAAGCAGAGTATAGTCGGCAGTGACTTCTGTGTCTGTTTATAGGTAAACACTGATGTTAGTTTTATAGGAAAACTGGAGGGACACTTCTCACAAATTGTATGCAGCATACGAGACAGATGCACTGGGGGACTGTTCAAATGACTCGGATCATCTCCGACTCTCGCAGAATGAGATTGCCGGAGTTTTCACACGCCAGTACTTACACTGCCTCTACAGTGGGGTGTTTGAGGCCTTGATTGCTGGCTACAGCAGCTCTGATAGGAGCTAGAGGCGCCTAAAGCCCTGAAAACTTTCAAGCAGCAGACCAGAAAGATTCTCGAGTCGCAGAGACTCTGAGAGGCACTCATTTGGGAAGTGCATGTGTATAATTATGGTTGGTGGGAATATACAACCACTGCCTTAGGTGGAAGGCCAAAAGGAAGGTCACACAGAGAATGGCAAATACTTCTGTACACACATGGTACTTTCGTTCATTAACCAGACCCATTGGTTCTCTTTTGACTGAGCATGCTATACTATCAGGAATGCACAAGATTCAAAAGACAAAAAATCAACTCAAACCTTCTTAAGCCAGTAGGATTTATCCACCCAGGTAGGTGGAAACATGGGGGTAGAACTGGGTGGTAAAGACTCAAATGTTGATACCAAGATACTGTTTTTCTGCCTCCACCGTTGGAATTTTCTTCTTTTCATTCTCAAAAAAGGCTCATCCTTCTAACAATTGGCCGCCACAATTTCCGCCTCATGCCACACTCTATGCAAAGTCAGTATAAAAGACTGAGATGGCGCCTGTGACAAGTCTGGGATTGAGTCTTAAAATTCTGCGGATTAAACAATATTCCTACTCCTCCCTAAAGCACGTGTCAGAGACCTGGAGCTGGGTTTGGGGGACGGTAAGATACCCAAATAAAAACTGCAAAATAAGGATATTGGATGACCAAAAAAAAAAAAGAAAACCAGTTAAAATAAAAGTATAATGGGTACAGTTTTCCTTAGCTTGTTTTGTTTTAGAGGCTGAGGTCAGTTTCTACTTATCTGTTCTATTTGCTGGTCTGAAGATAGTTTTTGAACAACAAAATATATTAATGAAATACTTGGGTGAGTGTATAGCCATAATCAGACCTATTAAAGCCTTGAAGATACAGCAAGAGCTAGATCCCCAGAAGTACATAACCATGGTGCAATGAAAATCGCCTTGCAGAGTAATAAGCTGAGTACTTGTGCACTAGCGTGGCCACATCCCCAGCCTATAGAAAGTCCGTTCGGCCATCTTTGACCCCGAGCTCCATAGTCATTTCCTCTCTGTGCTAAATACACTGATCCTTGAACTTTAGGTGCTCCCCTGAGAGGAGAGGAACTCAGAGCCTTCGAAAAGCTATGTTTTACTAGCCTCATTTTTTAAAAATCTGCTTGATTACCAGGTTTGTAGAAAATCAAGGTGCAAATTATGTTTATCTGAGTATGAGTCCTCTCTTGTCAACCTTTATATTAGGACCATCCTTTATAGTTTGCCTGCCACATGCAAAATTTCACAACAAAGTCATTTGACCCTTATCAGGGTAGAATCCATGAGCATGAAGATACCCAACTGCACTGATCTGCCATTCGTGGAGGTTTCATAGGACGTCATAAGCATATTCAAATTATGCAACTTCCAATAAGTGGATCTGCTGTATGTTCTTACTAGCAGGATCTATCTTGATTCTAGCCTTTCAAGAGTTCTGGTTTTTTAAGGGTTTCCCTCTTAGCTCAGTTGGTAAAGAATCTGCCTGCAATGCAGGAGACCCTGGTTTGATTCCTGGGTTGGGAAGATCCCCTGGAGAAAGGATAGGCTACACACTCCAGCATTCTTGGGCTTCCCTTGTGGCTCAGCTGGTATAGAATCCACCTGCAATGCAGGAGACCTGGGTTTGATCCCTGGGTTGAGAAGATCCCCTGGAGAAGGGAAAGGCTGCTCACTCCAGTATTCTGGCCTGGAGAATTCCATGGACTGTACAGTCCATGGAGTTGCAAAAAGTCAGACATGACCGAGCGACTTTTCACTCTGATTTTTAAAGAGCAGCAAACAGCACTGTGACTCACATCACAGGAATGTCTCCCACCTTGGTTAGCTCCCTCATCCACTTTTTCACAGGGTGCCAAGAAGAGAGTTCAGGGTAAAGATTGATTTAAGATGATCTGCAAGAGCAGCTACATAAAATGATAAAAATATGAAAGAAGGAAGACAATGACAGTGAAGAGGCATGGAAGGACACAGATAGAATCAAGAGATTTAAGGAGATAGAACTGATGAGATCTAGTTCATTCTTCCTTCTATCAGTTTCTAGCACAGTTTATTCCCTTCCTTTGACTTTCTCTTCCACCTAATATTTCTAAAACCCACCAGCCTCTGTCTTGTCTACTATGACTCTTTTGCACTTCCTCCAGTTAAGTGAAGGAAATATAGCTCATATATTTACCTAATAGCCCACAGACTATGGCACAACATTCAGAAATATTTAAAACCACTCTCCTCAGTAGTGTGAAAATTTGAATATGCCACAGAAATCAAATGCTTTTGCCAAAGTAACACTGCCCATGTTGCACAAATAGGGCTATCACTCAGACAGAGGTCAGTGGAGCTGTGATTCAGCAGTCTTACATTCAGGTTCAGGTTGCTAGGACAGTGGACAGTTATTACCAGGGCATCCTTGGGCTCTATATGTACCTTCATTCTGGCTTCTAGAGCTGCCATTCAAACTGTAAGAAGAAGTTTAATTAAAAATACACAAAAAACACCACTACTATTCAACATAGTGTTGGAAGTTCTGGCCACAGCAATCAGAGCAGACAAAGAAGTAAAAGGAATCCAGATAGGAAAAGAAGAAGTAAAACTCTCACTGTTTGCAGATGACATGATCCTCTATATAGAAGACCCTAAAGACTCTACCAGAAAATTACTAGAGCTAGTCAATGAATGTAGTAAAGTTGCAGGATATAAAATTAACACACAGAAATCCCTTGCATTCCTATATACTAACAATGAAAAAACAGAAAGAGAAATTAAGGAAACAATACCATTCACCATTGCAACAAAAAGAATAAAATACTTAGGAGTATATCTACCTAAAGAAACAAAGGACCTATACATAGAAAACTATAAAACACTGATGAAAGAAATCAAAGAGGACACAAACAGATGGAGAAACATACCGTGTTCATGGATTGGAAGAATCAATATTGTCAAAATGGCTATTCTACCCAAAGCAATCTATAGATTCAATGCAATCCCTATCAAGCTACCAACGGTATTTTTCACATAACTAGACCAAATAATTTCACAATTTGTATGGAAATACAAAAAACCTCGAATAGCCAAAGTAATCTTGAGAAAGAAGAATGGAACTGGAGGAATCAACCTGCCTGACTTCAGACTCTACTACAAAGCCACAGTCATCAAGACAGTATGGTACTGGCACAAAGACAGAAATATAGATCAATGGAACAGAATAGAAAGCCCAGAGATAAATCCACGAACTTATGGACACCTTATCTTTGACAAAGGAGGCAAGGATATACAATGGGAAAAAGACAACCTCTTTAACAAGTGGTGCTGGGAAAACTGGTCAACCACTTGTAAAAGAATGAAACTAGAACACTTTCTAACACCATACACAAAAATAAACTCAAAATGGATTAAAGATCTAAATGTAAGACCAGAAACTATAAAACTCCTAGAGGAGAACATAGGCAAAACACTCTCCGACATAAATCACAGCAAGATCCTCTATGACCCACCTCCCAGAATATTGGAAATAAAAGCAAAACTAAACAAATGGGACCTAATGAAACTTAAAAGCTTTTGCACAACAAAGGAAACTATAAGTAAGGTGAAAAGACAGCCCTCAGATTGGGAGAAAATAATAGCAAATGAAGAAACAGACAAAGGATTAATCTCAAAAATATACAAGCAACTCCTGCAGCTCAATTCCAGAAAAATAAATGACCCAATCAAAAAATGGGCCAAAGAACTAAACAGACATTTCTCCAAAGAAGACATACAGATGGCTAACAAACACATGAAAAGATGCTCAACATCACTCATTATTAGAGAAATGCAAATCAAAACCACAATGAGGTACCATTACACGCCAGTCAGGATGGCTGCTATCCAAAAGTCTACAAGCAATAAATGCTGGAGAGGGTGTGAGAAAAGGGAACCCTCTTACACTGTTGGTGGGAATGCAAACTAGTACAGCCGCTATGGAAAACAGTGTGGAGATTTCTTAAAAAACTGGAAATAGAACTGCCATATGACCCAGCAATCCCACTTCTGGGCATACACACTGAGGAAACCAGATCTGAAAGAGACACGTGCACCCCAATGTTCATCGCAGCACTGTTTATAATAGCCAGGACATGGAAGCAACCTAGATGCCCATCAGCAGATGAATGGATAAGGAAGCTGTGGTACATATACACCATGGAATATTACTCAGCCATTAAAAAGAATTCATTTGAATCAGTCCTAATGAGATGGATGAAACTGGAGCCCCTTATACAGAGTGAAGTAAGCCAGAAAGATAAAGAACATTACAGCATACTAGCACATATATATGGAATTTAGAAAGATGGTAACGATAACCCTATATGCAAAACAGAAAAAGAGACACAGAAGTACAGAACAGACTTTTGAACTCTGTGGGAGAAGATGAGGGTGGGATGTTGTGAAAGAACAGCATGTATATTATCTATGGTGAAACAGGTCACCAGCCCAGGTGGGATGCATGAGACAAGTGCTCGAGCCTGGTGCACTGGGAAGACCCAGAGGAGTCGGGTGGAGAGGGAGGTGGGAGGGGGGATCGGGATGGGGAATACGTGTAAATCTATTGCTGGTTTGTGTCAATGTATGACAAAACCCACTGAAAAAATAAATAAATAAATTAATTTAAAAAAAAAAAAAAAAGAAAAGAAACTGGAGCCCATTATACAGAGTGAAGTAAGCCAGAAAGATAAACATTACAGCATACTAACACATATATATGGAATTTAGGAAGATGGTAATGATAACCCTATATGCAAAACAGAAAAAGAGACACAGATGTACAGAACAGACTTTTGGACTCTGTGGGAGAAGGCGAGGGTGGGATGTTTCAAGAGAATAACATTGAAACATGTATATTATCTATGGTGAAACAGATCACCAGCCCAGGTTGGATGCATGAGACAAGTGCTCAGGCCTGGTGCACTGGGAAGACCCAGAGGGATTGGGTAGAGAAGGAGGTGGGAGGGGGGATCGGGATGGGGAATACATGTAAATCCATGGCTGATTCATGTCAATGTATGAGAAAACCCACTACAATATTGTAAAGTAATTAGCCTCCAACTAATAAAAATAAATGAAAAAATAAAAAACAAAAAAAAACTCAACATTCAGAAAACTAAGATCATGGCATCCAGTCCCATCACTTCATGGCAAATAGATGGGGTAACAATGGAAACAGTTAGACTTTATTTTTTTTTGGCTCCAAAATCACTGCAGATGGTGACTGCAGCCATGAAATTAAAAGACAGTTGCTCCTTGGAAGAAAAGTTCTGACCAACCTAAATAGCATATTAAAAAGCAGAGACATTACTTTGCCAACAAAGGTCCATCTAGACAAAGCTATGGTTTTACCAGTAGTCATGTATGGATGTGAGAGTTGGACTATAAAGAAAACTGAGTGCCCATTATCAGAGAAATGCAAATCAAAACCACAATGAGGTACCATCTCACACTGGCCAGAATGGCTGCTATGAAAAAGTCTACAAACAAGAAACGCTGGAGAGGGTGTGGAGAAAAGGGAACCCTCTTACACTGTTGGTGGGAATGTAAACTAGTACAGCCACTGTGGAAAACTGTGTGGAGATTCCTTAAAAAACTGGAAATAGAACTGCCATATGACCCAGCAATCCCACTGCTGGGCATACACACTGAGGAAAGTGGAATTGAAAGAGTCACTTGTACCCCAATGTTCATTGCAGCACTGTTTATAATAATCAGGACATGGAAGCAACCTAGATGTCCATTCGCAGATGAATGGATAAGAAAGCCATGGTACATATACACAACAGAATATTACTCAGCTATTAAAAGAACGCATTTGAATCAGTTCTAATGAGGTGGATGAAACTGGAACCTATTATACAGAGTGAAGTAAGTCAGAAAGAAAAACATGAATACAGTATATTAACGCATATATGGAATTTAGAAAGATGGCAATGATGACCCTATATGTGAGACAGCAAAAGAGACACAGATGTAAAGAACAGATTTTTGGCCTCTGTGGGAGAAGGCGAGGGTGGGATGATTTGAGAGAATAGCACTGAAACATGTATATTATCATGTGTGAAATAGATTACCAGTCCAGGTTCGATGCATAAGACAGGGTGCTCAGGGCTGGTACATACTGGGATGACCCTGAAGGATGGGATGGGGAGGAAGGTGGGAGGGGGCTTCAGGATGGGGGACACATGTACACCCATGGCTAATTCATGTCAATATATGGCAAGAACTACTACAATATTGTAAAGTAATTAGCCTCCAATTAAAATAAATTTAATTAAAAAAGTAAAAGAAAGCTGAGTGCTGAAGAATTGATGCTTTTGAACTGTGGTGTTAGAGGAGACTCTTGAGAGTCCCTTGGACTGCAAGGAGATCCAACCAGTTCATCCTCAAGGAAATCAGTCCTGAATATCCATTGGAAGGACTGATGCTGAAGCTGAAACTCCAATATTTTGGCCACCTAATGCAAATAACTCATTTGAAAAGACCCTGGGAATAATTGATGGCACGAGCAGAAGGGGATGATAGAGGATGAGATTGTTGGATGGCATCACTGACTCAATGAGTTTGAGTAAGCTGTGGGAGTTGGTGATGGACAGGGAAGCCTGGAGTACTGTAGTCCATGGGTTCACAAAGAGTCAGACACAACTGAGGGACTTTGAACTGAACTGAAAACATTGCCAATTACCGAAGTTTGGAAAGATGTCTTCTGTAAGGCTGCTTTGTCAAAATCTTGTTGGAAGGTGATTCTTTGACAACTTTTCCATTTCTTTTCTGGCTTTGTTAAACTCTAGCTGATGCTTGTGGGTAAAATCAGTAGACTATCTTCAAAAGGTAAGTGAAAGGGTTGAAGAACTCAAGGAGCCTTTCTCTGGAATTATTTCAGTAACTATATCTCAAATGCTGGCCAACTGGGTTAGGTAAGCTCTTCCAGTACTTTTAAAAATTATATCTTACACTGGTAATCAGAGAAGAACACAGGCAACAATTAACTCCATGACCAAGAACTTGAACTAGGTAAGGTTGATTTTAATAATATTATAGACAGCGAGAACATGAAGCTATACTTTTTGTTTACTGTCAGTGTAGTGAAGTGCAGAGCTAATTTGTGGGCTTGCTAAAGTAGAATGAGGCCAGCGAGTAACTGAAAAAAAAAAATGGGATAGATCACCAAAGAAAGCACTTGAGTGATATCCAAGAACAACTTTCCAATTATGGCTTGTTTATATTTATCACTTAATTCATGTTCACTATGTGCTTTCTCCTCCTTCTTTCTTTCATCATCATCCTCATCCTTCTCAACATGTTATCATGACAGTTTATACAGTATCACAGGTCATGTATGTTAATTAATGTGTCATAAATTTAAACAACTACTATGCAAGGGATTATGAAGAATAGCAAGGAAAATGATAATCACAATAACATATAAAGTATATTATAGTTCATAAAATTCATCCATTACTAAATTACAATTTAGAATTGGGTTAAGCAATAAATCCTGAGAGCATGCATGTCACTGTGAGCTGGTGAGGCTCAGGAAGGCACCACAGAGGAAACAGAATGGAAGCAAGCCTCTGAGATGCAGCATCCCACCAGGAAGAAAATATTTTGCTTTGACTCTAGTGTACCATTGAAAGACGTGGGATAAGAGAGTATCATGATCAAATTAATGTTCAGGACTATTCAACTAGAAGTCATGTGTAAAGTGAAATATAAAAGGAGGAGATCACAAAAAGACAACCTAGTTGAGAAGCTACTTTAGCAATCTAGGTAAATAATTCAGTGTCTAAAATACAAAAGTTATGTGGTAGAGTAGACAAATCACTGTTCTGTTGAGATAGAATGTCTGAAAATCTCTGCAGTGTCTACTCTTTATGAAATGCAGAGTTTGGATTATCTAGAAACTGTTTTCCATATCTAAGACATGGTGATAGTATGATTCAACTTTCAGTCTTTCCCTTCATCTTCAACTGAAAGCAATGGAAGAAAGCAGTATTTTTAGCTTTTTTGCCCCTGTGGGTTTTTTTTTTTTTCAGTAAGTGTTTGTTGAATATTCATTTTTTTCCATCTATTTTTATTAGTTGGAGGCTAATTACTTTACAATATTGTAGTGGGTTTTGTCATACATTGACATGAATCAGCCATGGATTTACATGTATTCCCCATCCCGATCCCCCCTCCCACCTCCTTCTCTACCTGAGCCCTCTGGGTCTTCCCAGTGCACCAGACCTGAGCACTTGTCTCATGCATCCCACCTGGGCTGGTGGTCTGTTTCACTACAGATAATATACATGTTTCAATGTTGTTCTCTCAAAACATCCCACCCTTGCCTTCTCCCACAGAGTCCAAAAGTCTGTTCTGTACATCTGTGTCTCTTTTTCTGTTTTGCATATAGGGTTATCATTACCATCTTCCTAAATTCCATATATATGTGTTAGTATGCTGTAATGTTTATCTTTCTGGCTTACTTCACTCTGTATAATGGGCTCCAGTTTCATCCATCTCATTAGAACTGATTCAAATGAATTCTTTTGAATGACTGAGTAATATTCCATGGTGTATATGTGCCACAGTTTCCTTATCCATTTGTCTGCTGATGGGCATCTAGGTTGCTTCCATGTCCTGGCTATTATAAACAGTGCTGCAATGAACATTGGGGTGCACGTGTCTCTTTCAGATCTGGTTTCCTCAGTGTGTATACCCAGAAGTGGGATTTCTGGGTCTTTGCAGTTGTATTTCCAGTTTTTTAAGAAATCTCCACACTGTTTTCCATAGCGGCTGTACTAGTTTGCATTCCCACCAACAGTGTAAGAGGGTTCCCTTTTCTCCACACCCTCTCCAGCATTTATTGCTTATAGACTTTTGGATAGCAGCCATCCTGACTGGCGTGTAATGGTACCTCATTGTGGTTTTGATTTGCATTTCTCTGATAATGAGTGATGTTGAGCATCTTTTCATGTGTTTGTTAGCCATCTGTATGTCTTCTTTGGAGAAATGTCTGTTTAGTTCTTTGGCCCATTTTTTGATTGGGTCATTTATTTTTCTGGAATTGAGCTGCAGGAGTTGCTTGTATATTTTTGAGATTAATCCTTTGTCTGTTTCTTCATTTGCTATTATTTTCTCCCAATCTGAGGGCTGTCTTTTCACCTTACTTATAGTTTCCTCTGTTGTGCAAAAGCTTTTAAGTTTCATTAGGTCCCATTTGTTTATTTTTGGTTTTATTTCCAACATTCTGGGAGGTGGGTCATAGAGGATCCTGCTGTGATTTATGTCAGAGAGTGTTTTGCCTCTGTTCTCCTCTAGGAGTTTTATAGTTTCTGGTCTTACATTTAGATCTTTAATCCATTTTGAGTTTATTTTTGTGTATGGTGTTAGAAAGTGTTCTAGTTTCATTCTTTTACAAGTGGTTGACCAGTTTTCCCAGCACCACTTGTTAAAGAGGTTGTCTTTTTTCCATTGTATATCCTTGCATCATTTGTCAAAGATAAGGTGTCCATATGTTTGTGGATTTATCTCTGGGCTTTCTATTCTGTTCCATTGATCTATATTTCTGTCTTTGTGCCAGTACCATACTGTCTTGATGACTGTGGCTTTGTAGTAGAGTCTGAAGTCAGGCAGGTTGATTCCTCCAGTTCCGTTCTTCTTTCTAAAGATTACTTTGGCTATTCGAGGTTTTTTGTATTTCCATACAAATTGTGAAATTCTTTGGTCTAGTTCTGTGAAAAATACCGTTGGTAGCTTGATAGGGATTGCATTGAATCTATAGATTGCTTTGGGTAGAATAGCCATTTTGACAATATTGATTCTTCCAATCCATGAACACGGTATGTTTCTCCATCTGTTTGTGTCCTCTTTGATTTCTTTCATCAGTGTTTTATAGTTATCTATGTATAGGTCTTTTGTTTCTTTAGGTAGATATACTCGTAAGTATTTTATTCTTTTTGTTGCAATGGTGAATGGTATTGTCTCCTTAATTTCTCTTTCTGTTTTCTCATTGTTAGTGTATAGGAATGCAAGGGATTTCTGTGTGTTAATTTTATATCCTGCAACTTTACTATATTCGTTGATTAGCTTTAGTAATTTTCTGGTAGTCTTTAGCGTTTTCTATGTAGAGGCTCTCCAGAAAGCAGGAATAGAAGGAACATACCTCAATATAATAAAAGCTATATATGACAAACCCACAGCAAGCATTACCCTCAATGGTGAAAAATTGAAAGCATTTCCCCTAAAATCAGGAACAAGACTAGGGTGCCCACTCTCACCACTACTATTCAACATAGTTTTGGAAGTTTTGGCCACAGCAATCAGAGCAGAAAAAGAAGTAAAAGGAATCCAGATAGGAAAAGAAGAAGTGAAACTCTCGCTGTTTGCAGATGACATGATCCTCTACATAGAAAGCCCTTGTGGGTTTTGAGCTAGACTTTTGGTCTTAGTCTCTGCGAACAAGATTTCAAAGCTTTCAGTTATTACCTTCAGCCCAGTAAGAAGCCCAGGCAGTAGCAGTCATATGGAGTGGCCAGAAGTCTGTTTATGATCCAACTGGTTATGAGATTTAACATCGTAAAGAGGAAGTCTCAAACACTTCTGAGCATTGCTAAAAATATTATATGAGGATTTTTACTTTTAGATTCCAAAAGTTTTTATTCCTGTCTCAGACATTAACAAGTATTTAGGCAATAAGTATTTGGGTTTTAGGAACTACAAGTAGACAGGAGCTAAATAGTATTTTAAAAACAATTTTCAATTTGCTCCTCATTTCACTGGGAATTCTACCCCTCACTCCTACCTCAGGTGGCCATAGCAATTAAGAAACAAATAAAAGCAGTAGAGGTTGATAACCTCATTTTCCTTGAAAAAGACACAAGTAAGATATATTATAAAAAGAATGAAGGGAAAGAAAGATGTTACATTAAACTTTTTTTATTCCCTTCCTAGACTCCCTTGTCCCTTTCTTTTACATCATAATTATTATATTTTTCACTCAAACCACAAGAAATATTTCCATAATGAAAACATAAATCAATTTTTGAAGACCTTTTAACAATTAAACTGCATGCGACCTCTGAGAGACAGAAGGAATGACACGGATTTCTAGGAACAACAAGAAAGTTCCAGGAATACTATGTACTGAGCAGAATTATCAGGTCATACTCTTCAGAAAGAAAGGAGGTTATTGCTCGTGGAAATTAGAAGAAAGGAAATGCTTTCAATAGACTGGTCAGAAAATATCAAGAATACTTTTTTGAGCTGAAATAAATTCCAAGCTAAATTTTACTCCTTTATTTTTTTTAATCCTGACTTGTAACCATTTCTCCCCTGAGACTTGGCAGAACCAGCGCTCATAGTTGTTCTTAATTTAGAGATGTTCCAGAACCTGAATGTAGCTGGGTGCAGTGAAGTGCATAGTTTCACTGATACAGAGATGTAATAAAGATTTGAAGGTAGCAACTGGTTCCTTGGGAAAAAATAGACCTCAGGCAAAGAATTGCAGGGCAAGTGTTCTTACGGTAAAAGAATGATGGTAGACTTCCAGTTATATAAAGAAATATTTTATAGGAGGCTTTTATATAGACAATTATATGTGGGGAGGTTAACTTTAAAGAAAGGCAGACTTGGAGACAATGATAAAATACAATTAATTATGACAGGTTTTGTCACACTGTTTTTCTAAAGGTTAAACTTAATTGAAAAATGTCACACCTGATGTTTTGAAATTCTTTTGTCCTCAAAATCAACAATACATTATGAGTCAACATATGCAAAATTAATAATTTACACTATTTCCTTGCCTTAGATTATCAATAGAGTTGGTTCAATGCTCCACACAAGAAATACATCAGTACTTACATGTTGCTAGATGCAAGATTTGATATTCTTTCAACAAACATTTGAGCTTATTTCAAAAAGAGGCATTTGGGGGGCCAGTTTTTTCATATGAAATTTTAATACTGTGAGATTCACTCTTTTTCTGAATGGGTGCTAGTTCAAAGGGTTTTAGAAAACCGAAGTGGTCTTTGAAGTGGTTTGAAAGATTTTAAGAAGCATCTTTTGCAAACAAATATGTTTTTTAGAGACAGCCCTGCTCATTGACACACCAAGACACCACTTCAAATGTTACAGCTGAGTTGAGGACAGGCAGGCAGCATCCACAGCCACCAGGGCAGTTTAGACACATAAGCCGCAATTCAGGGAGAGAGACTTGGAAAAAAAAAACCTCAAGAATCTCTCAGACCGGAGGTGGAAGTCATTCACAAAACACACGGGGTTCTGTAACCAGAGCCTGTAAGTCCAAACCTCGTGTCACGGAGAGTGTGAAAGAGTGATGGACACTCCTGGACTGCCTGGGTCCTCAAAGCAGAGCGTGAGCTCTTGCATTGCTGTCTTTGAACTTGAAGATTAGCAATAGCTTTGCTCATCAGTAAAAATCTATTTTCAGGAATATTGTCTGCATCGACAATATGAACTTTAAATAACTGATTCTCATGCTTTCCAAATAAAAAGAGTTCTTTTTAAAATAATACTTTTAAAAATCCCATTTGATTCTGAGAAGTTCATAGCACTATTAAGAAAATATATTAAAGCCAAAACTGAAGAATGTATAATATCTTCAATAAATTTCAGTTTTATTAGTCATGAGAGTATTTACAATCCTTTGAATTTGATGCATACATGATAAAAGTATAGTTTTGTTCAAGCATTGCTTAGTGCATTGGACCTCTTGCAATTACTCTGAGATCTATAATATGAGAACAACTACATTACTCTTTATTTTCTAGAGTTTTCTTTTTGGCTCTTTTACCAAAATTCTACTTGGAATTTTCAACTGGGGATATGGTTCAATTTACAAGTTTCTGAAAAGTGGTTTTAAAAATAAAGCAAGTTAAGTTCAAATGCAGGAGGAGAGTTTAATACCAACAACTTTACTTGTACAACCTTTGGAAAATGAAGACTAATTTTATGAACCAAATAATGTGTATTTCCAATGGTTGACATGCTGTATATTAGGCAACAGATGACTTAAAATTTGGTCTGTGTATGGAGACATTAAATAGTAAGAATTTTTAGAAAGACCTTTAAATTGGTAAAAATTGGTAATAATTTATTGTATGGTTAGGAGGATATATAAGATGAAATGTTCAAAGATTAAATGCCAATTTAGATATTTTTACCACACCTATAAGTACCATATTTGAAAAAAAAAAGTTATCTAGCATTTAGGATAAAAAGATTGGGGATCAGAAGTAAAGATTAGGTCACAGAACTGGTTCTCCTCCAGAGGAGAGGATATGAAATATATTAACAACTAAAAGAGGTGGATGAGAAAGGACTGGCAAAGTTTGCATTTGTACATCTGAGTCACATAACAGGTAGGGAGAGTTTGGTTTTAAATTATTTAATTACAATATATATTTTTAGGGTCATGGAGATATTTACAGTCAAAACTCTTCATATTATTGAATACATGAATAAGAATGACAAATCTTGGTATAAAAATATGTCTGCCCTCCTAAAAATCTACAAAGACTATAAACCTACTTACTGAAAACTTGTTTAGTTGACTCATTGACATTGTGAAATATTTTACAACTTAAAAAGTATGTGATACAAAACATAAAAATTTAACCTTTAAAAATCAGAAAATAAGATTTTGTTACATCAATAGAATATAACTATCAACTGTAACAGTCAAAACAGAAGCTGAGAACTAATATTGACTTTAAAACTTAAGGGAAAGGTAAACAAAGGAATTTTGAATATTACATGGTATAAAAATAAATCCTTTGTAATATTTATATCCAGAATATGAAAACTTTCTTTCTTGGTGTTAATTTTAAAAATGCTATTACAGTTCTTGGATGTAAAAGAGTTGTAGAAATATCTGTAAGCATCTTATGATTTCTTATAATAGTGAATTAAATAAAATGTGTCTTAATCATCCTCAGTTGCTACTTATTGTATTCCTAAAAATATGTTTGCCTTCAAGTCTTTTGATAAAGGATATCAATATATTATTAACATTAAATAGATCACTAAGTAGAATACAGTATACTATGTTTCTATGTTAGATTGCTTTTTTGTGTTTTTTCTCCTACTAATACACACATTAAAGTTCACACAATCACTATTTAACTTTTTTGATATTTAATCCAAACTAAAACTGTAGAGGAGCAAGATAAAGTGCTATGGGATGATAGTTTAGGAACCCACTAGGTATTAAGAGTATTCCAACTACTTATTTTCAAAGAGAGATGTCAAAGATTTATTTTTTTTAAATAAAGAGGAACAGGAAAACAAAATATCTGACCTTTTATGTTATGAATTATTTGATTTTTATACTTTCCAATGGGAATGGTATAACTTAGTTGATATAGAAGCTGTTGCTTACAAGCTCTTGTCTTCCTAGTAGTTGATTGATTGTTTTTTCCCACATTCATTACTAATAATGGCTATCAGAAAAGACTCAGTCTTTGTGACCCTGAAAAAAAGAGTTTTGTTTGTTTTGGTTTCTAAAGACTGGGGCAAAAGCATACATGTCTATAAACAGCAAAGACTCAAGTTGAACTTGGGATCCTAGGTGAAATTTACACTGAGCATCACAATAGAGGGGCAAATAGGAAAAAAAAAATTGTGAGGAAGAAGCAGGAAACTTTTATATTGCTGACAATATACATAGAGTTCTCTATGAGAAGATTTGGCTTATAAGGAAAAGTCTGGGAAAAATTTCAGGATTTAAGAGAATACCAATAAAGTGAAGATTGACATTAACCAGACCAGGCTATAAATACCACACAAAGAGACCAAACAAGTCCTCCCCTGACAGGTCTGGCCACCTCTCTCCTTCAGAAACAAACCTATAATGAACAACACTGGAATGAAACCTGTTGTTCTTTTAGGATCAGCGAAACTTAATATGTTAGTTAGAGCTCTTTTGTTTTTGGATGAGTTCACATTTGTGTACTTACCTGATTATTCTGTTAAGTATAGGTTAAACCAGGCAGCATAACGGTGCAGCCAAGTCTCTACAAGTGTCATCATTTAATCATCTCTACTGTCTTTCTTGCCTTATCACTCAAACTAATACGACATCTTTTCTCTCAACATCATTTTGATGTGGAACAGGAAACCACTTTCATGTTTAAGAAAAACTTCTAATTACCTGTACTGAGAAAAAGGGAAATATTAACATGGGAGTAAACACATCTTTTTCTCTGCTCCATCCTATACTCTTGGAAAATAGTACTACACAGAGTTTTTTATATATTAATAGCACTGACATATATTTTTTTACTTCCCTTTAGCCTTTTGAAATATACATTATGTGACTGTTATATTCTTACAAGAATACCATATTCTGCAACTATCTGTTACAAATGTTAATTAGCTAACTACATATTATAGAATAATAATCATAGGTTTTTTATCTTCTTTTCAATATTTCAAAAATGATTTTAGTGGTACAATTTCTGAGAGAATTCTTCATCATTTATATCTTTCAAGATGCTCAGTTCAGTTCAGTTCAGTTCAGTTGCTCAGTCGTGTCCGACTCTCTGTGACCCCATGAATCACAGCACGCCAGGCCTCCCTATCCATCACAAACTCCCGGAGTTTACTCAAACATATGTCCGTTGAGTCAGTGATGCCATCCAGCCATCTCATCCTCTGTCATCTCCTTCTCCTCCTGCTCCAATCCCTCCCAGCATCAAGGTCTTTTCCAATGAGTCAACTCTTCGAAGAGCATGAGGTGGCCAAAGTATTGGAGTTTCAGCTCTAGCATCAGTCCTTCCAACGAACACCCAGGACTGATCTCCTTTAGGATGGACTGGTTGGATCTCCTTGCAGTCCGAGGGACTCTCAAGAGTCTTCTCCAACACCACAGTTCGAAAGCATCAATTTTTTGGCGCTCAGCTTTCTTCACAGTCCAACTCGCACATCCATACATGACCACTGGAAAAACCATAGCCTTGACTAGATGGACCTTTGTTGGCAAAGTAATGTCTCTGCTTTTTAATATGCTATCTAGGTTGGTCATAACTTTCCTTCCAAGGAGTAAGTGTCTTTTAATTTCATGGCTGCAATCACCATCTGCAGTGATTTTGGAGCCCAGAAAAATAACGTCTGACACTGTTTCCGCTGTTTCCCCATCTATTTCCCATGAAGTGATGGCACCAGATGCCATGATCTTAGTTTCTGAATGTTGAGCTTTAAGCCAATTTTTTCACTCTCCTCTTTTGCTTTCATCAAGAGGCTTTTTAGTTCCTCTTCACTTTCTGCCATAAGGGTGGTGTCATCTTCATATCTGAAGTTATTGATATTTCTCCTGGCAATCTTGATTCCAGCTTGTGCTTCATCTAGCCCAGCGTTTCTCATGATGTACTCTGCATTATAAGTTAAATAAGCAGGGTGACAATATACAGCCTTGACGTAATCCTTTTCCTATTTGGAACCAGTCTGTTGTTCCATGTTCAGTTCTAACTGTTTCTTCCTGACCTGCATATAGGTTTCTCAAGAGGCAGGTCAGATGGTCTGGTATGCCCATCTCTTATCTATAAACAGTCAAGATATATGAGCAATATATGAAATGCTGATTATTTCAATGTCATTTATAACTAATTATGATCTAAAAAGATATTGCTTAAATTATCCCTTGATTTGATTAGGAAATATTCAACAAATGTTAATTGAAGAATTGCTGTGCAAGACCAACAGGCTAGTTACTGAAGTTCTCATGTTGTCAGAAAACAAAAGTGATGTGCCTATATGTAACTTTCCAATTAAAATAACTATTCTCTGACATGAATATTTGTAAGTAACAGATTAATGAATACATCTATTTTACTAGTGGCTCAAACTGCAAATGTTGCTTCCTAAAGAAAAAAAAAAAAGATTTTTCCATTTGAATGCAAAGTTCCAAAGAATAGCAAGGAGAGACAAGAAAGCCTTCCAAAGTGATCAATGCAAAGAAAGAGAGGAAAACAATAGAATGGGAAAGACTAGAGATCTCTTCAAAAAATTAAAGCTATCAAGGGAAACTCTCATGCAAAAATGTGCACAATAAAGGGCAGAAACGGTATGGACCCAACAGAAGCAGAAGGTATTAAGAAGAGCTGGCAAGAATACACATAAGAATTATACAAAAAGGATCTTCATGACCCAGATAACCACAATGGTGTGATGACTCACCTAGAGCCAGACATCTTGGAGTGTGGTCAAGTGAGCCTTAGGAAGCATCACTATGAACAAAGCTGGTGGAATTTCAGCTGAGCTATTTCAAATCCTAAAAGACGATGCTATTAAAGTGCTGCACTCAGTATGCCAGCAAATTTGGAAAACTCAGCAGTGGTCACAGGACTGGATAAGGTCAGCTTTCATTCCAATCCCAAAGAAAGTCAATGCCAAAGAATGTTCAAGCTACCACACAATAGCACTCATCTCATATGCTAGCAAATTAATGCTCGAAATTCTCCAAGCTAGGCTTCAACAGTAAAAGAACCAAGAACTCCCAGATGTTCAAACTGGATTTAGAAAAAGCAGAGGAACCAGATATCAAAAGCAATTGAATTCCAGAAAAACATCTACTTCTGCTTAATTGACTATGCAAAAACCTTTGTCTGTGTGGATCACAACAAACTGGAAAATTCTTCAAGAGATGGGAATACCAGACCACTTGACCTGCCTCCTGAGAAATCTGTATGCAGGTCAAGAAGCAACAGTTAGAATTGGACGTGAAACAACAGACTGGTTCCAAATTGGGAAAGGAGCATGTCAAGGCTGTATATTGTCTTCTTGCTTATTTAACTTATATGCAGAAAACATCATGCGAAATGCCGGGGTGGATGAAGCCCAAGCTAGAATCAAGATTGCTGGGAGAAATATCAATAACCTCAGATATGCAGATGACACCACCCTTATGGCAGAAAGTGAAGAAGAACTAAAGAACCTCTTGATGAAAGTGAAAGAGGAGAGTGAAAAGGCTGGCTTAAAGCTCAACATTAAAAAAAAAATGAAGATCATGGCATCTGGTCCCATCACTTCATTGCAAATAGATGGGGAAACAATGAAAACATTGACAGACTTAATTTTCTTGGGCTCCAAAATCAGTGCTGATGGTGGCTTCAGCCATGAAATTAAAAGACATTTGCTCCTTGGAAGAAAAGCTATGACCAACCTAGACAGCATATTAAAAAGCAGAGATATTACTTTGTTGACAAGGGTCCATCTAGTCAAAGCTATGGTTTTTCCAGTAGTCATGTATGGATGTGAGAGTGGAACCATAAAGAAGGCTGAGCACTGAAGAATTGATGCTTTTGAACTGTGGTGTTGAAGAAGACTCTTGAGAGTCCCTTGGACTGCAAGGAGATCAAACCAGTCCATCCTAAAGGAAATCAGTCCTGAATATTCATCAGAATATCTGAGGCTGAAGCTGAAACTCCAATACTTTGGCCAAGAATTTTGTGAAGAACTGACTCTTTGGAAAAGACTCTGATGCTGGGAAAGATTGAAAGCAGGAGGAGAAGGGGATGACAGAGGATGAGATGGTTGGATGGCATCACTGACTCAAAGGACATGAGATTGACCAAGCTCCGGAGGTTGGTGGTGGAAAAGCAAGCCTATTGTGCTGCAGTTCATGGGGAAAGAGTGGGACTTACAAAGAGTCCAACTTACAAAGAGTCAGATATGACCGAGCGACTGAACTGAACTGAAAGAAAAAACACTCCTTTACAGATAATTGATTAATACAATGAAAATTATCTATAAAGTATGATGTGTGCTTGATATCCATGTAAAATAGATGAGAGAGTTCAAGTGAGGTGTAAGTGAGATGATAGACTCAAAACAGTGATTTTCTAATTGTTCCATAGATTCCTAGAGGTTTTTAGAATGTTGTTTGCGATGGGAATGAGGTATGGGCAAGAGGGATATCCATTAGAAGATCTAATTTGCATATTGGCTTTGTTAATTTTCTCTGAAGAGCAAGCTGTGCTTTGAAAGAAAGATATGGAAAATCCTTTTTGATAATCTATGAAGATAGTTCAGAGGTGACACATACACTGTATTTAAATTAAAATCCTCAAGATGAGAGCCTAGACTATTCTTTTTTGTTGCCTGTTTTATCTCTGTTAGGAAGCACAATTATAGCATATGATAGGTGCTCAAAAAATATATTTATTTTTACCAGTGCTGACTGTGACAAGTTGGCCAACATTCTATATATATACAATGTCATTTATGCCCAATAAGCTCAGATAGTGATAGCACAAAACTTACTTTTAGATTTTACTTGTCTTTTTTCTATGTTTGATTGAATTAAAATTGCTATGCCTTTGCATTCACTTTGAATTTTAAAATTTTACAAGGATTCAAAGTAAAGTGAAATTGTATTATTTGAAACTATATATTTTAAAAGGGGAAGTTTAAAATAAGAAATTAAACAATCAATTTGATTAGATCATTTTGGGTGAAAAATGAAGTGACTAGTGAGGCCATATTTATACATATCAACTAAATACACAGCTATTATCATCTATACTAATCAGCATCCAATGAAGCAATGTTCTAAAAACTCACACAAAATGAACGTAAGACACAAAAGTTTCCATGGGCTCATTTTTTAATGGAGGATAACATTTCATGAAATTGCCTTATGTTTCCTGTTAAATTATTTTGAAGTATAAACAAGCATAAAATCATAGTGTAAGTTTAAGAATATATTGAACATGGTACTAAAAAGTTTATGTGACAAAGTTTGACTATGTCCATTGAAAAGTATCATGGATTTTTTTTTCAAAAGAACTTAATTCATTATATGTAAAGTAGAATCACACACTATTAGGAAAAGTGTTCATCAAGCCTCCACTACAGATGTTGTAATACCCATGAGGGTGGACAGGCAATGATGAAAATATAGTTGGTGCTATTGTCTCATGATATAATCTAGGGCTAATCCTAGAGTGCACACTCAAGATATTAGTAAACAGAAGTCTAATAGCACATGAAATATTAACAATATAACTAGACAAGGGGAGGGAGTATTGCAGATTTTCCAATAAGTTTTGTACAATATATAGCAAAGTACAATAGAAAGAAAGTATTTAACTTATAAAACATTGGAAAAGTATATAAATATATAAAGAATAAAGTTTTGTCACAACATTAAATAAATTGGCAAAGATATAATGATGGCTGTAGTGACAGAGAGAAGGAATTTAGGAATAGTGGGTTTTCTAAAAGGTGTGGAAGGAAAATGTATTGATTTATTTATTTTGCCAGGTCACATGTCTTGTGGGATCTTACTGCCTTTGGCAGTGAAAATGCAGATGGATTCCTAACCACTGGATTGCCAAGGAATTCCCATATTTGGGGTTGTTTTTTTAAATCTTCATTTAATACACAAATAAATCTAGTAGTTCTTAAGATGCACCACTTTTAATAACAGATAAATGTCATTCAAATTAGTATATTTAAGATTTGATCTTTCAATTGAAGATTTTTCAGAGCTATTTGTAGTGATACAGCAATGTTTTAAAACTTTCATTTTTATAAAAATGGAAATTGACTATTCCATGGCAAGATGTTCCAGCAAATATTTCAAATGAGACAAGAAATAATCTTGTTTTCTAACAGAGAAACTTCAGTAACTAAAATTAGCTCAAATATAGCTTGCCTTCCTGATCATGTATATCTTTCTAATATTTAGGGTAAGCTGAAGAAGCTCCATTTAGCCATATATCAATGTCATTGTACATACTGAAAATTGAAGACTAGGTATAAACAATCAAAACAGACTTTTAAAGTTTTTATTGGAAATTAAAACTATTTATATATGCATATATATATATTGAAACTTTGATGAATGATTAGGTTAGTTTTAGAAACTGACACTGATGAACACAAAATGGATAAAAGATACACTTGAAAATTATTTTCCAAAGAAAGATAATTTAAAATGAATAAGCAACTGCTCATCAACCAATTTCAAACTTGAAAATTTTACAGTTAAAAACTGAGAGCAAAAAAAAAAAGATTGAGAGCAGATGTTGGATAATGTTAGTGATTTAACATTGAAACAATTTTCTACTATGTCTTTTTTAGTCTTCCACAGAAGTTAAATTGAAGAATACCACAAAGTTTCAGGATGAGTTGTTAAAAAACAGTTGCAATTTGCAATTGCTTGTGTGACACAAGATTGTTTTTATATGATGCAATCCAAAATAAAACACAGAAATTAGATGTTAAAGCTGATATAAGTAGTTCTTAGTTACATGTACAACCTCTGTAGTGAGTGCATGCATGCTAAGTCGCTTTAGTCATGTCTAACTCTTTGTGCCCTTATGGACTGTAGCCCACCAGTCTCCTCTGTCCATGGAATTCTGAAGTCAAGAATCCTGGAATGGGTTGCCATGCCCTCCTCCAGGAGATCTTCCCCTCCTAGGGATTGAACTCGCATGCCTTATGTCTCCTGTATTGGCAGACAGGTTCTTTACCACTAGCACCACAATCTCTACTTACTAATTTTTGTGTTGAAGATAACCTTAATATTCTCACTGATTGATTTTACATATTAAAACTTAAGAAAAATGCTTACATATAAATTATGTTCTCATGCATTTGTTGTTTATGGTCCTATGTTAATTTTCATCTGGAAGAAAAAGTTCTGCTTAAAGTGTTTGAAAAGTAGGTTCTAGATGTCCTATTCAAGTATTACTGTAAGAATTCACCTCTGATTTTCTCATTTAAAATATGGGTGATCATAATACTTAACTGCCAGGGTTGTTGTAAGATAATATGTGAAATGTTTACAGATAATTTATGAAGCAAAATTTAAGCACTCAGCACAGTGTCTATCCTGAAATAATCATGCTATAAATTTTGCTATTTTTATTACTCAAGGAGGTACCCTCTTTGTGAATGAAAGAAAAATAATTCCTTGGGAGCACACTGGATTGTCCAGGAATTTCTGGCCTTCATATCACAGCTTAGGTGCCAATATTTTTAACTTGGGTTTTGTGATAGTTTCTTTTGAAAATCTGACAGAGACTATATACTTGCTCCCACTAATGTAAATTTGTATTTTTCCAGTCTTCACAGATTTCCTATATGATAAAGTCTATTCAGAGTCCAGATTAAGGCTGTTTTCTCAGGGATGCTTAGAGATTGTAGTAACACCATTAATTCGTCAGTGAAATAAACCCATGAAATTTTCTCTCAGGTATATATCTATCTATATATTTATATATCTATCTACATCTATATAGATATTTATCTATCTATATATCTCTCCATAGAGATGTATATCTATCTATATATAAAACAATTAAAACAAATGTAGGAGTTCAGGATTCACCTTATTGATGTGTCATTTTGTTGTTTGTAAAGAACATTATTATGGCCACTAAAGTGACTTCTCATGGATCCATGTTCAGAGTTTTGCATGTTCCCTGGCCTTAGAATGGAGAAGATAGCTGTAAAAAAAATAACTGACTTCCTTTTCTTTCGTAATAAGCCTGTCATTTTCAAATATGCCTTCCTCAAGCTAAGAACTGATTTTCATAAAAATAGAAACATGTATCATTGATAAACAATAGCTAAAGAAATAATGCAGATGAGCTGAAATGCTGTAATTTAGATGACTAAATTTCTTCTCATCAAAATTATAAATTTAGTTAAGTGGGCCACAGGGAATGTAACTCACTCCTTTTATATTTTTGAATATTTTAAAAAGGTTTCTTTCTTTTTTTTTTTTTTTTTTTTGATTAAAAGCAAAAGAATGCCCCCTTTCCTTTCTTTTAAAGAAATAAAAGATGTGGCTGATTAGGGTTACAGTACATCGGTTAGTGTCTCTGTTCTCTTCATAATAGATCATATGTCAAAACTTCTCTCTTTAGAATAACAAAAATGACCTTTTGGTGCCATAAGCTCTGGCTGACCTTTTAGTAGCCATAACAGTGGCAGAGAAACAATAAAGATACATCAAGCAAGAGTTCCTTCTTGCCACTGGGGTACTCAGGGCATGAACCAGAATGCTATATGGAATTTGTGCTCCTAAATTTGTAAGTAAAAATTAACAAAAGAACTTTCTATTATGAGAATCAACTTCATGACCTTGAAGTGGTATTTAAGTATTTCAGTTAACGTAAAGTTTACAGCAGTCTGCACTTTAGAGAAAGTGCCATTTTCAGAAAATACTTTAGTGAGTGATATAAATATCAACACAGTGAAAACTACATCTATAACTTAACGTAAATTTATTAATGGAAAATATAGTTTAAACATAAGTGTAATGTGACTTAATTTAGAAAAATTTAATAGAGAATAATCATTTTTTATTGTACTTCTTCCCATTAATTAAAATGTTAACATCAGCTTGTCACAGAGAAACTCTTTCTTTTCAAAGGACTTGGAACCACACACTGGCTGATGTTTGAAATCCTGTATCTATATGATTTATCTGTAGGGCACCATTTGAACATTTATTATCATTGCTGTCCAGAAGTTCTAATTTTGTTTATGTTTTTCTTGAAGTGTGGAATCGCAATTATGAATTTATATAAACCCAAGCTCAGTACTTAAATAAGATGAAAGACCTGTAATACTTCAGTACATTCCAGTGTGTGCAAATTGGGATTCTGGTTACAATGAAGCTTCTAGCTAAGTTGTTTTGGGGGCAGGAAGCGGAGAGGAAGGAGGATGAGTTCATGAAAAGAACTGGGTCTGTGTAAGGGAATTTGGTTTGTTCAAGAACAATGAGTTCAGCTTTCAAATAAGGCTTTAGTAACCTCTTGTTTGCATGGTTATTTGTTTGTTGATAGACATCTCTGATCATTTTTCTCTTGGTTAGTTTTGCTATAACTTTCTAGTTTTTAAAAAAGATTATCTGGGTTTAAAAAATAACCAATCTTAAAGTGAATAGCAAAATAATTTGGAGTCTCTCTTAAAAATAATGAAATAATTGTTCAATTCTCTCTTGAATATTAGGGCTTCCCTAAGTGGCTCAGATCTGAAGGAAAGCATGGCAACCTGCTCCAATATCCTTGCCTGGAGAACCCCCGTGGACAGACGAGCCTGGCAGGCTACATTCCATAGGGTAACAGAGTTGGATATGACTGAATGACTAAGCACAGTGGCTCAGATGGTAAAGAATCTGTCTGCAATGCAACAGACCTGGGTTCAATTCCTGAGTTGGGAAGAACCCCTAGAGAAGGGAAGGGCAACCCACTCCAGTATTCTTGCCTGGAAAATTCCATGGACAGGGGAAACTGGTAGGCTACAGTCCATAGGATCACAAAGAGTTGGACACCACTAGGTGACTAACACTTTCACTTTCTCTTGAGTATTATTTGTATTTAAAGAAGCTTTAAGGCAATATGTTCTTATTCGCAGATATTTCCTCATACACTTGAAATTTGGTTGTAAGTTTATAGTAATTTTCATTATGAAATTTCTTATAAATAACTCCTGGATTCATTCATTTATTCAAAGGGCATTCTGTTAAATATCTACCATGCACTAGGCTCTGTGTTCTAAGGTTTCGGAAACAAAAATGAGTTTTAAAAAGAAAAGTGCTCAGAAAGAGCAAATCTTGTTGAATTGTGTTGCATCTTTGTTTCCTCTCCAGTTCAACTACCTCATGTTAAAACAACTGATGGATCTCACACCACACACACACACACACGTACACACAGACACACACAAACTGTTCTTTCCAACACATCATCTGTGAGAGGGTAATGGGGAATGAGAAAGAAAACAATGTAAGCAATATATTCAGTAGTTTTGAATAGAAACAACTTTAAAGGTGTCAGTAGTCTTCCGTGTCAGACTGCCTCTTCCTGCTATTACCCTTTTTCTTCTTCACTTGTCTTCCTTTCCTGACTTCCCTGGTGGCTCAGATGGTAAAGTGTCTGCCTACAATGCGGGAGACCCAGGTTCAATCCCTGGGTCGGGAAGATCTCCTGGAGAAGAAAATGGCAACCCACTCCAGTATTCTTGCCTGGAAAATCCCATGGACAAAGGAGCCTGGTAGGCTACAGTCCACGGGGTCGCAGAGAGTTGGACACGACTGAGCGACTTCACTTTGTCTTCCTTTCAAGGTCTTGGGGAGATGACCTCTTCCAAGCAGCAGCCTTTTCTCCAGTCCTTAGTCTACATGTGGAAGCTTCTAAGGAACTTGTTGCTAGTATCACTCACCTATTTGATATATGATATCAAGAATTATCTTAATTTAGTTTTTGTCCTAAGTTTTTGATTATGCTTAATTCTGCAAGGAAGTAGCTTTTTCTTTTGGGGTTTGCATTCCCAGTGAGTTGCCCTAAACATATGGACCACTTAGGAAGTGATCGTGATGACAGTTTTTTATTATATGGAGCCAAATGCATTGGGCTTCCCAGGTGGTGCTAGTGGTAAAGAACCCATGTGCCAGTACAGGAGGCATAAGAGATATGAGCTCAGTCCCTGGGCTGGGAAGATCCCCTGGAGGAGGGCATGGCAATCGACTCCAGTATTCTTGCCTGGAGAATCCCATAGACAGAGGAGCCTGGTGGGCTACAGTCCATAGGATCACAGAGTTGGACACGAGTGAAGAGTCAGCATGCACACACGTAGACAAATACATCACCTCATTTATTGCTGACTATTAACAAGTATTATGTTATCCTAATGAGTAATACACATGATCATTAGAGGGAGCGAAATTAGTAAATATAAAAATCTCAGGAAGTCTCAAGTGACAAAAATAATGATAGATTCTACCTTTCAGGAATCATTGAAGGAATGACACAGGGACTAAAGTAATAAATTTCTGGATAAGAAATTTTAAGTGGCATCCAAATTAGAAACTGTTCTCTTCCTACAGTTATTTAGACAGGCGTCAGAAACCCATCATGCTACAGTTGCAGAAGTCCCAAGTTATGTCTTTCTAATCTGTTTTCCAAATGGCAACCCCTTTAAGGCAGAAATCTGAGACTCATGCTTCTGTTTAAAAATCATTTTTTGACCCACCTTGAACTCACTATGAAGCTAAAACTCCTTAATATACCATATACAAGACGATTCATAATTGTTTCCTGACCAACTTTAGGTTTCATTTCAGTATTTTTTCTCCATAATGAATTATTAGCTCCCTGTAAGATCGTATATCTTTTCTTTTGGGCCTTTATAAGTGGTACTTTCTTTTGGAATAGCCTTCCTCTTTTCTCTCTTTGGATAGATAATTCCTTAGGTCTTTTGGGAAGCCTTCCCTTCCCTGCTACTTGTTGCCCTCTGTACCCTCCCAGCACCCTGGGCAAAAATATGCTCAGCATGACTCAATTACCCAACTTCAGGGTTTTGAATGAAATTTTAGTCTATTCAAATTGTACTGTGGGAAGCCACCCACCTAGAATAAAGTGTCAATTTTATACAATTCTGAGGTCATGTCTGTATCATCATTCTCACCCACTGTCTGCTTTCTTTCTTGTTTCTAGCTTCCATACCACCCATCCTGAGATCAGGCTTCCTAGGTGGCTCAGTGGTAAAGAATCCGCCAGTCAATGCAGGAGCTGCAGGAAATGCAAGTTCAATCCCTGGGTTGGGAAGATTTTCTGGAGGGGGAAATGGCAACCCACTCTAGTATTCTTGCTGGGATAAGCCCATGAACAGAAGGACCCTGGCCAGCTACAGTCCGTGGGTTCACAAAGAGACAGACATGACTGGGCATGCACACATATGCACAAGTATCCTAAGACCAGTGTTTCTAGAAGAAGGTCTTAGGGTATCATATAGGTGTACTTATAAAACCTGAGGACTGCCTGAATTGGCCCTGTAAATTCAGAGTTGCTAGTCATGGAGTCTGGATATCTGTTTTTAAAAAATGTTTCTCAGGATATTTCTTTGCCACTTATAGTTCGATAACTATATCAAACTCCTTGAAGGTACCAGTTGTGTCCTAGTCGCCTTCCTATCCCCAGGACATATTCTGGAATGCAGAAGCATTTAGTATATTTTAAGTGAATATGTATTCTAGCTATGGAAATAGCCATGTATTTTGCAACCTTGCTATAACTACTTACTAGTTACAGGAGATTTTTTTTTTTTTTTTGTCAGTTCTTTGAGCTGTTCTACATACATGGTCATGGCGTCTGGGAACATAGTTTTATTTCTTCCAACCCAGTCTGTATACTTTTTTGTCACGTTACATTGGCTAAAACTTTCAGTGTGATGTTGAATAGGAGTAGTTATAGGAGACATTCTTGCCTCAATCTTAGGGTGAAGTATCTCATTTTTCATCATTAAGTATGATGGTAACTGTATGTTGGTTTCTCATAGATAATCTTTATCAAGTTGAGAAAAATTCTCCTCTATTCTTAGTTTGCTGAATTTTTTAAAAAAAATATTGAATGAGAGTTGAATTATGGCAAATGCTTTTTATGCTTCTGCCAATAGGATTGCAAGATTTTTGTTCCTTAGAATGTAGGTGTGGAGGATTACATTAAGTTATTTTGATTGTTGTATTAGTTTTGAATGCATGGCATATACCCCATTTGGTCCTGGTGTGTAATTACTTTTACACATTGTTGAATTCCATTTGCTAATATTTTCTTAAGGATTTTTTATGTCCATATTCATAAGGCATATGCATCTGTAGTTTTCCTTTCCTTTAATGCCTTCACTTGATTTTGTTATCCAATATTAGGATAATATTGGTCTCAGAATGATTTAGGAAATATTTCCTCTGCCTCTATTTTCTGGAACAGATTGTATAGAATTGGTGTCATTATTCCACAAATATTTGGTCAAATTCACCAGTGAACTAATCTGTGCATGATGCTTTCTCTTTGTCAAGGTTATTAATTATTGTTTCACTTTTCTTAAAAGATATAGACTTATTCATATTACCTATTTTTTTCTTTGTGCAAATTTTGGTAAATTGTGTGTGTCAGGGAAGTGGTGTATTTCATTTAGGTTTTCAAATTTATGGCCATGAAGTTATTGGTAATATTCCTTTTAAAGGGCTTCTCTGCTGGCTCAGATAGTAAAGAATCTACGTACAATGCAGGAGACCTGAGTTCAATCCCTGGGTCAGGGGAGATTCCCCGGGTCAGGGAGGATCCCCTGGAGAAGGGAATGGTTAACCAATCCAGTGTTCTTGCTTGCAGAATTCCATGGACAGAGGAGCCTGGTGGGCTACAGTCCACAGGGTGACAAAGAATTGAACATAACGCAGTGACTAACACACACACATAATTTTAACATCCATGGGATCAATAGTAATGACACCTTTATCATTTCTGATATTTGCAATTTGTCTTCTCTTTCCTTGGTTAGCTTGGCTATGATTTTATCAGTTTTCTTATCTTTAAGAAAAACTAGCTTTTGGTTTCATTGATTTTCTATAATTGATTTCCTTTCTTCAAATTCACTGATTCTTACTAATTTTAGTTATTTATTTTCTTCTGTTTACTTGGTTTTAATTTGCTCTTTTTTCAGCTTATTAAGGTAGATGCTATAATTCTCACTTTTGAATATTCCCTTTAATATATCAATTCAAGTTTATAAAACTTCCTATGAACACTGTTTTTACTCCAGCTCACAAAATTTGATAAGCTGTGTTTTATTTACCTAAAAAATATTTTATCATTCTTAAATATCACCTAAAACTATTTTAACATTTATTTGCCTAAAAATATTTAACATTTCTGTTCAGCCTTCATTTCTCCATGTATCAATCAGAAGTGATATTTAATCTCAAAATATTTGGGGATCTTCCAGCTATCTTTATGTAATTGATTTCTACTTTAATTTCATTGTGGTCTGAAAGTAAATATAGTGTGATATCTATTCTTTGAAATTTGTGAAGATGTGCTTTATGGCCTGGAATATAGTCTATCTTAGTAAATGTTCATTATGAACTTGAGAAGAATGTGTATTCTAGTATTATTGGATGGAGTATCCTGAATATTCATTGGAAGGACATATGCTGAAATTGAAGCTCCAATACTTTGGCCACTTGATGGGAAGAGCTGACTCATTAGGAAAGACCCTGATGCTGGGAAAGATTGAAAGCAGGAGGAGAAGGGGATGACAGAGGATGAAATGGTTGGATGGCATCACCGACTCAGTGGACATGAATTTGAACAACTTCTGGGAGATGGGAAGCCTGGTATGCTTCAGTCCATGGGGTTGAAAAGAGTCAGACATGACTCAGAGACTAAACAACAACAATTCTATAATTGTCATTTAGATCCAGTTGATTGATGATGCTGTTCCATTCAACTAAATCCTTACTGATTTTCTGCCTGCTGGATTTGTCAATTACTGATTGAGTAGTGTCGAAGTCTCCAGCTATATAAGTGAATCTGACTATTTCTCTTCTCACTTCTATAAGCTTTTACCTCATGTATTTTGATGTTCTCTTGTTAGGTGCTTACTTATTAAGGGATCATGATGTCTTCTTGAAGAACTGATCTCTTTATCACAGATAATTTTCCCTTTTCTAAATTCTACTTTGTTTAAAATATTACAGCTATTCCAGCTTTCTTTTGATTAGCATTTATCTATCTTTCTTTTGATTAGTGTTGATCTATCTTTCTCTATTGCTCTACTAATAATCTTTCTTTGTCTTTATAATTAAAGTAAATTTCTTGTAGATGACATATAGTTAGTCCTGTTTTTATCCACTCTGAAAATCTCCATCTTTTAATTAGTATATTTAGACAATTCATAAATTGAATTAATATCTACCATATTTCAAATTGTTTTCTATTTGTTGTCCTTGTTTTCCTTTTGTTTTTCACTTTCCCCCCATCATCTCTGGTTTTAATTATTTTATATGATTCCATTTTCTCTCTTATATTATCCTATAAATTATGCTTCCTTTTAAGACTTCTTTGAATTGTTGCTTTTGAGTTTTCCATATACATTTGTAACTAATCTAAGTCCACTTCAAACTAATAGTATGCCACTTCATGAGCAGTGCTACTGTTCCCATTTCCTTCCTTTCATCCTTTGTTACATTGCTGTCCTTTCATTTATCCATAGTTATAATAAGTCAGTAAATTGTTGCTATTATTATTTTGATCAAACCACATTATTTATTAGATCAAATAAGAGTAAGTACTATCAATGATTTATTTTATCTTCATTTATTCTTTCTGTGATTCTTTCTTTATGTAATTTTGAATTTTTTATCTATATCATTTTCCTTCTCTCTGGGAAAAAACATTTCTTTCAAGGCAGGTCTACTGATGACAAATTTCCTCAATTATTGTTTGCCTGATAAATAATAATTTATTTCTCCTTTATTTCTGAAGAATAATTTCTTTGGATTTCTAGGTTGGAATAATAATTTCTAGGTTGGAAAATTTTCACCTTTAAGATTTTAAATAATTCCATCCACTCTCTTCTTGTTTGCATGGTTTCTTCTTGCTTGCATGGTTTCTGAAAAAAAGTCTTATATAATTCTTATTCTTGGTAATGTTTTCCCCTCCTTTCACTTTTTTCAAGATCTCTCTTTGTCTTTAATTTTCTACATAGTATATGATGATATACCTAGATGTAGAAATTTGGTTATCTTTTCTGCCTGGTGTTCTCTGAACTTCCTGGATCTGTGCTTTCATGCCTGTCATTAAATTTGGAGCATTCTCAGCCATTTTTTATTTCAAATATTTAAAATATTTCTGTTCCCCTTTCTCTTCTCCATCTGGTGTTCCAATTATGCATATATTAGAATTTTTATAGTTGTTCCACACTTCTAGGGTATTGAATTATCTATCAATATATCATCAAGGTCACTGATTCTTACTTTAAACATGTACAGTTTACTAGTGAGTCCATCAAAGGTATTCATCATTTTTGTTGCAGTGCTTTTGATTTGCATCATTTTCTTTTGATTCTTTCTTCTTTTTTTTTTTCTTCTTTTGAGTCTCTAGAGAACCTGCAGTTCTTTCAGCTGTAAACCCCTGTTAACTACACTAGAGTTGCACTGATGAAGTCAAATTCATAGAAACACAATGTAGATTAGTGCTTACTCAATGCTGGCATGAGAGGAGTTGAGAACTGATGACTAATGGGTATAGGAATTTTGAAGAGGTGATTAAAATGATCTGAAATTAGAGGTGATGATTGTACAACTTTGTGAATGTACTAGTAATAAATAAATTGTATACTCTAAAAGGGTGAATTTTATGCTAAGTGAATGTATCTCAATAAAGTTGTTTAACAAAGACCCATAAAAAAGAAAACATGGATAAACATACTAGATGACGATAAGGAAAATTCAGACATTTTTTTCCCCCCCTAAAATTCAGACTTTTTTATAGTAAATGTTGCTTTCAACATTAGGGATAGTTGGGGAAAACTGGAATACCCTAAAACATGCTTTATTCAAACTAGGAAGTTTTATGCAATCATTAAAAATTATATTACAAAAAAAATTATGTTACCAAAGGTCGCAAAAATTAAGTGAAAAATCAAGATAAAACTAAGTGCAAAATATATTTCAAGTTTTATAAAATAAAATATATTTATGTCTCTATTTATATATATTTATAGATATGGCTTTAAGTTTATATGCTTTAATAAGAAAAATAACATAACAATTCATCTTAACGTCAATGGTGGTTATTATGAATGCTAGTGTTATGGATGATGATATTCTAGTATTTTTCTTTACAAATTTAAAAATTTTCCAAATTCTCTGTAATGAACATTCATTACTTTTATACTCATAAAACACACATCATTGAAAGACACATCATATTTTTAATTTTGATTTTTAAATCCATGGTGTGTAATGTAAAGTGAAACTCTCATATAATATCTTTTTGAATAATAATAATAATTACTGATTAATCAATACCTATATCCAGTTCTCACTCTCCTTATAATCATAGTCAGTGGTTTTGCCAGTGCGGATGTAATGTTCAAACAAATGAACATAATGACTCAAGCATCTCAGTCTATGTTGTAAAAATCCATTTTAAGAAAAGAATTGGGTAAATGTACTGCATAGTAAAGCAAGGCAATTTATAGCACACTCTTTAAGCCAGAGTTAATTATCTAAACATTTATGAGGTAATTTTTATAGAGTTCTATGAACTCCATTTATAATTAAAAAAATGTATTCATAAAGCCCCTTTAGTGACCAACTACCAGATAGAGGAAGTAAAGCAAAATTCATTTAAGGAAATACAAGAGTTGAAAATTTATGGCAATTTCTGAATGAAGTTCATAATTTTATCCATTACTCATAATGATTACACAAAAAGCCAGAACAGGAAGAAATTGGACTTATTAAAAAGAAGCATTAAACGAAGCACTAAACAATCTGGGCTTGCAAACTACTGTATCTAGAAGCCATGCTCCCTTGTGGATCTGCCAGGAAAACACATAAAAGACTAAGAAATGTTGATGATATGAACTTAAGAAACAAAATATCCCACCTGGAGCAGTTTTCTCAAGTTATTTAGACTGCTACTCTGTTTAAAAAGAGTTCAAATTATACTACTAGGTCCAAGCAGACATTTTAGGTTGCACTGCACGTGATATCCACACTGGAACAGAGGCTGAACAGTTTTCAAGTAATTAGTTTTCCTGACTTCCTATTTTTGTTTTCTTTTGATGAGCAGAGTCTGAATTGCATAATTTTGCAGAACTTCAGCTGAACTGAACCATATTCAGAGCTTTATTATATTTTGTTACATACTGCTCTCTTTCTGTTTCTTATTTGAAATGAAGCTCCTCCAAGGAAAGAACTGTGTATTCCATTTATTATATATATTTTCATAAGGACTCAGGTCTGTACTGGGCAGTAGTTAATAAATACATGATCTGATTTTGCTGGTGTATTTTGTTACATACTGCTCTCTTTCTGTTTCTTATTTGAAATGAAGCTCCTCCAAGGAAAGAACTGTGTATTCCATTTATTATATATATTTTCATAAGGACTCAGGTCTGTACTGGGCAGTAGTTAATAAATACATGATCTGATTTTGCTGGTGTATTTTGTTACATACTGCTCTCTTTCTGTTTCTTATTTGAAATGAAGCTCCTCCAAGGAAAGAACTGTGTATTCCATTTATTATATATATTTTCATAAGGACTCAGGTCTGTACTGGGCAGTAGTTAATAAATACATGATCTGATTTTGCTGGTGTATTTTGTTACATACTGCTCTCTTTCTGTTTCTTATTTGAAATGAAGCTCCTCCAAGGAAAGAACTGTGTATTCCATTTATTATATATATTTTCATAAGGACTCAGGTCTGTACTGGGCAGTAGTTAATAAATACATGATCTGATTTTGCTGGTGTAAGTTTCTTATCTAAGAACCTCAGTTTAACTGGACTCAGATTCAGAATGTTTTTCAGTAATTAAGCACATGTGCTATTTCCTGTCTATCTTTTATATCCTCATACGTTTATCCATTCATGTATTTAACAACCTGTACTCAAGCTGTATTTCTTCTCTTTAGTCCAGGCCTTGGAAAATTTTTACTTCAGAGGTCCAAAAGGTAAATATTTTAGGCTTTGTGAGCCATATGGTCTCTGCTGCACTCAACCTTGCCATTGTAGCATGAAAGCAGCCAAGGCAATACATTAGTGAATGAATGTGGCAGGGTTCCAATAAAACTTTATTTACAAAAACCAGCCATGGGCTGGATGTGGCCACTGGCCATAGTTTGCAGATTCTTGCTCTAGTCCAGCTCCTTACTCACTTAGAAATTCTCTATATATGTATTCCAATTACTAGGAGACAGAATCTTCTAGAGATCACACCACTCCATTCCTGAGAAATCTTGATGCCTGATTTTTGGAAACTCATTTCTGCTTTCTAACATCCCTGAACACCTACAACTATAACTAAACTTGCTGGTTCCCCGGAGTCCAGAAGATACCATGAGCCTTCTGAGAACATATTTATACAGCTCATTTTATTGTTGGCAAATTGCTGCTGTACTTATTTCCTCAAGAACTATTTCCCCTCTTAAACTTTCAAAAACTACTCTTTCCCTGACTAACAGCAGAAAGCTGCCTAACCATGATACTTAATTGTCTACATCATTTTTATCATCTATCATTTATTCTATGTTTGCATCTCATCTTTCATTAACCATACCTGTTGTTTAAATTTTGTGTTTTTTTGAAGTTTATAATACATATTTCCAATTAGAATAAAACTCATGAAGGAAAATAGCTATTTTATAATTATAAATGCCCCGCACTATCTGCATCAGTTCAGTTCAGTTTAGTCACTCAGTTGCGTCAGATTCTTTGCGACCCCATGATCCACAGCATGCCAGGCCTCCCTGTCCATCACCAACTCCCGGAGTCCAACCAAACCCATGTCCATTGAGTCGGTGATGCCATCCAACCATCTCATCCTCTGTCGTCCCCTTCTCCTCCTGCCCTTAATCTTTCCCAGCATCAGAGTCTTTTCAAATGAGTCAGCTCTTCGCATCAGGTGGCCAAAGTATTGGAGGTTCAGTTTCAACATCAGTCCTTCTAGTGAACACCCAGGACTGATCTCCTTTAGGATGGACTGGTTGGATTTCCTTGCAGTCCAAGGAACTCTCGAGAGTCTTCTCCAACACCACAGTTCAAAAGCATCAATTTTTCGGTGCTCAGCTTTCTTTATAGTCCAACTCTCACATCCATACATGACCACTGGAAAAACCATAGCCTTGACTAGACGGACCTTTGTTGGCAAAGTAATGTCTCTGCTTTTTAAAAGCTGTCTAGGTTGGTCATAACTTTCCTTCCAAGGAGTAAGCGTCTTTTTAATTTCATGGCTGCAATCACCATCTGCAGTGATTTTGGAGCCCCCCCAAAATAAAGTCAGCCACTGTTTCCACTGTTTCCCCATCTATTTGCCATGAAGTGATCGGACCAGATGCCATGATCTTAGTTTTCTGAATGTTGAGCTTTAAGCCAACTTTTTCACTCTCCCCTTTCACTTTCATCAAGAGGCTCTTTAGTTCTTCTTCACTTTCTGCCATAAGGGTGGTGTCATCTGCATATCTGAGGTTATTGATATTTCTCCCAGCAATCTTGAGTCCAACTTGTGCTTCCTCCAGCCCAGCGTTTCTCATGATGTACTCTGCATAGAAGTTAAATAAGCAGGGTGACAATATACAGCCTTGACGTACTCCTTTTCCTATTGGAACCAGTCTGTTGTTCCATGTCCAGTTCTAGCTGTTGCTTCCTGACCTGCATACAGATTTCTTAAGAGGCAGGTCAGGTGGTCTGGTATTCCCATCTCTTGAAGAATTTTCCCCAGTTTATTGTGATCCACACAGTCAAAGGCTTTGGCATAGTCAATAAAGCAGAAATAGATGTTTTTCTGGAACTCTCTTGCTGTTTCGATGATCCAGCAGATGCTGGCAATTTGATCTCTGGTTCCTCTGAACAGTATGAAAAGGCAAAAAGATAGGACACTGAAAGATGAACTCCCCAGGTCGGTAGGTGCCCAGTATGCTACTGGAGACCAGTGGAGAAATAACTCCAGAAAGAATGAAGGGATGGAGACAAAACAAAAGCAACACCCAGTTGTGAATGGGACTGGTGATGGAAGCAGGGTTCAATGCTGTAAAGAGCAATATTACATAGGAACCTGGAATGTTAGGTCCATGAATCAAGGCAAACTAGAAGTGGTCAAATAGGAGTAGACAAGAGTGAACATCGACATTCTAGGAATCAGTGAACTAAAATGGACTGGAATGGGTGAATTTAACTCAGATGACCATTATATCTACTACTGTGGGCAAGAATCCCTTAGAAGAAATGGAGGAGCCATCATAGTCAACAAAAGAGTCCAAAATGCAGTACTTGGATGCAATCTCAAAAATGACAGAATGATCTCTGTTTCCAGGGCAAACCATTCAATATCACAGTAATCCAAGTCTATGCCCACTGACGAAACTGAAGTTGAACGGTTCTATGAAGACCTACAAGACCTTCTAGAACTAACACCCAAAAAAGTTGTTGTTTCCATTATGGGAGACTGGAATGCAAAAGTAGGAAGTCAAGAAATACCTGGAGTAACAGGCAAATTTGGCCTTGGAGTACGGAATGAAGCAGGGCAAAGGCTAATAGAGTTCTGCCAAGAGAACGCACTGGTCATAGCAAACACCCTCTTCCAACAACTCTCTGCATAGCAACTAACAAATATTACACAGCACAGTTTTCATCCATTATGCAGAGCTAGACCTAGATAAGAGATAGGATATGATTTGGATAACCTGAGATGGGACATGACTCTTCTCCTCAGGTTGGAACTTTATCATCAGATCTTTTGGATCTCCAGTTTGCTGCCTGAAGATCTTGGGGTTTCTCAGCTTCCATTATCACATGACCAATTCCTTTTAATAAGTTTCAATAATGTAATACCTATCTGTTGCCCTCTTTCCTTCTGCCCTCAGTCTTTCCCAGCATCAGAGACTTTTCCAATGAGTCAGCTGTTCATATCGGGTGACAAAATATTGGAGCTTCAGCTTCAGCATCAGTCCTTTCAAAGAGTATCTAGTGTTGATTTACTTTAAGATTGATTTGATCTTCTTGTTGTCCGAGGGTCTCTCAAGCATCTTCTCAAGGACCACAGTTAGAAGGCATCAATTCCTCCTGCCTTCTTTATTGGTCCAGCTCTCACAACTGTACCTGACCACTGGAAAGTCCATAGCCTTGACTATACAGAACTTTATGGCAAAGTGATATCTCTACTTTTTAATATGCTGTCTAGGTTTGTTATAGCTTTCCTGCCAAGAAACAGACATCTAATTTCATGGCTGCAGTCACCATCTGCAGTGATTTTAGAGTCCAAGAAGAGGAAATCTTCCACCTTTTCCCCTTCTACTTCTAAAGTGATGGAGCTGGATGCCTTGATCTTAGTCTTTTTAATGTTTAGTTTTAAGCCAGCTTTTTCACTCTCCTCCTTCACCCTCATCAAGAGGTTCTTTAGTTCATCTTCACTTTCTGCCATTAGAGTGGTCTACTCCACCTATCTGAGGTTGTTGATGTTTTTCCCACCTGTTTTGATTCCGGCTTGTAACTCATCCAGTCTGGCATTTCTCATGATGTGCTCAGCATATAAGTTAAGTAAACAGGGTGATAACAAACAGCCTTGCTGTACTCCTTTCTCAATCCTGAACCAGTCAGTTAGTTGTTCCATGCAAAGTTCTAACTGTTGCTTCTTTACCTGCATACAGGTTTCTCAGGAGACAGGTAAGATTGCCTGGCATTCCCATCTCTTTAAGAGTTTTCCACAGTTTGTTATGATCCACACAGTCAAAGGCTTCAGTGTAGTCAAAGAAACAGAGGTAGATGTTTTTCTCTAATTCCCTTGCTTTTTCTATGATTCAGAAAATGTTAGCAATTTGATCTTTGGTTCCTCTGCCTTTTCTAAACCCAGCTTGGATGTCTAAAAGTTCTTGGTTCACGTAATGCTGAAGCCTAGCATTCAGAATTTTGAGCATGACCTTACTAGCATGGATGGTGGGTATGAATGTCCGGTGGTTTGAACCTTCTTTAGTACTGACCTTCTTGGAAATTGGAATGAGGATTGACCTTCTCCAGTCTGTAGCCAGTGTTGGGTTATCCAGATTTGCTGACTTATTGAGTGCAGCCCTTTGATAGCATCATTTTTTAAAGATTTTAAATAACTCTACTGGAATCCCATCATATCCACTAGCTTTATTGACAGCAGTGTCTCCTTAAGCCCACTTGACTTCACACTCTATAGTGTCTGACTCTCGGTGACTGACCACACCACTGTGGTTATCTGGGTCATTAAGATCTTTTTTGTACAGTTCTTCTGTGTTTTCTTTCCATCTCTTCTTGATCTCTTCTGCTTCTACTAGGACTCTACTGTTTCTGTCCTTTATTGTGCCCATCCTTCGGTGAAATGTTCCCTTGATAGTTCCAGTTTTTCTAAAGAGATATCTAGTCTTTCCCTTTTTACTGTTTTCCTTTAATTCCTTGCATTGTTTACTGAAGAAGACCTTCTTGTCTCTCCTTGTTATTCCCTGGAACCCTGCATTTAGTTGGGTGTACATTCTCTTTCTCCCTTGCTAGAGACACTGGATAGAGTGAGGATGAGATGACTGGATGACATCACTGATACAATGAATACGAACTTGGGAAAACTCTGGGAGATAGTAAGGGACAGGGAGGCCTGGTGTGCTGCCGTCCATGGGGTCGCAAAGTGTCAGACATGGCTGGGCAACTGAACAACAGCAATATCTATCTGTCCTACTGGTTCTGCTTCTCTAGAGAACCCTGACTAATACCCGATTTAGCTTCATCTAAGACCCTATTCTGAGGACATCCTGTGTCATCCCTACAAGCTGTTTGGTGCTTGTCCTACATGTTTGCCAAGTCATCCATATGTGTCTTCGCAAACACATGATTTAAGTGAGTTTTTCTTCAAATATAGCCCCGATAGTGGCTCAGACAATAAAGAATCTGCCTGCAATGCAGGACACCTGGGTTCGATGCCTGGGTTTGGGAGATCCCCTGGAGAAGGAAATGGCAACCCACTCCAGTATTCTTGCTGGAGAATCCCATGCACAAGGATCCTGACAGTCTGCAGTCCATGGGATTGCAAAGAGTTGGACACAACTGAGTGACTTAACACTTTCTTTTTTCTTTCTTAAAATATAAAGTAAGCACCAAGAAGATAGGAAGGTACTATTTTCATCTTGCCTAGTGCATTCCCTGACATTTACTAACGACTCAGATTTTACTAGACTCATAAATGCATATGAAAAGATAAAGAGATTAGATTTCCTTAATCAGCATATTCTAAATTCTTTTGGTATATTTCTAAAAATCAAATCAATATTCAAAGGACAAACAGAAGCAGAGAAAAACATACTGATGATTCCTTAGCAGATAAGTATAAATTATTTCTGATGAGTCAAGTTAAAGCAATAAATTTTGAATGATCATTAAACTGCAGATATCTCTTTTTGGACTCTGGTATTTATGTTAGAAATAGGATCTGTGAATATAGTCCTTGCCCAATCATAAGTTTATTTTAATGTTTGCAACTCTTTTTGTAGTAGAGAACATTTCTGTAGACAATCCATTTCTATATAAAATCCATATTTTTAAATACTCATAAATGACCGAAAATATCTCATTAAGAAACATCAAATGGCTTAAATAAGTAGGCACAGAAATGACTTCAGGTAAGAAATAGTGAAATTAACAAAAGATATCTAGAAAATGAAAGAAAGTAATGAAGTATTAGAAACCAGAACAGATGAAGAAGCCTAATTTTGGATAGCTCTAGACAGGTTGTGGAAAGGCTTATGATGTCTGGCATGGTTAAGGCTAGTGGGGTAAGAAATTTAGCAGGAATGTCAGATGTCTTCACAAAAGGTAGAATTGACTGAGGTTTTAGTAGAAACAAGATCAGAAAAATATTGAGGGTATTGTTGAGCTGTCCTGTGTTGAGAAAATTTGAATCTAAAAATGCAGGTCAAACTTAAAGGTTATTAAAATACAACTCAAGATAATCAATATTTCTGTTAAGAATATAGAGTCTATTTTGTGATGACTCACAAGTGAGGAGCAAAGTTGCCAGGCTTCTTAAATGAGCTGAACAAATAATTACTGGCCCAAATAAATTAAATTAAATTTTCAAATACTGGAGAGAAGTATATTAGTCACTGAAAATACTGATAAAAATGGGGAATTTGGGTGCTTTCATTGGCAAAAAGATCAGCACCATTTTGAATGTAATTAGTTTGAAAACCGAAAATATAGATGCATTCACAGTTCTAACACAATCCTTGGTACATAGTATACAATTCAAAACACGTTTGAGAAATGAATTAATGAGTAAAGTTATTACTATCTCTATAAAAACCTGGAATCATCTATCTGTTTTGATAAGAAAAATTACAGGACTGAGAAAGCACTGGATAGGCTGAAGTAGTTTGCTTCAGGTGAACAATGCCACTGAAAACAACTAGAAACACTGGATTAAAAATACAAACAAGATATTAAAACTTTTAAGAGAGGGGCTAAAGCAACAAGAATTAGGGGGAATAATATTCCAGGCAGGGGAGACATCAGAAATATGCTGATAATTTACAACTGCTTTTCTCCTGGAGCATTTAGTTCTGTCATGCAAGGCAAGAGGTTACAAACTCAGGCTTTATTTAGACACAGAGACACTCTGAGGGACAGAGAAGTTTTCTGGGGATAGAGAAGATGCTCTAGTCACTTGTGAGGAGAATGACGATGACGGGGGAAAAAAGGAGATTTAAAAGCTTTTAAGTGTATGGCTGATTTATTTCTCAAGAAAGTTGAATTCTGAAATTTCACAGGGCAAAAGACAAAAAAAAAAAAATCTGTACATCTCTGAAATAAAGAGCAGAGGCAGAGTTGATGTTGTTTTGATTGTTTTTTAACAGCCTCTCAGTGCTCAGAAGAGAAAGATTGGCCATCAGGCCTTATCGTAGGTTGGGAACCTGAAAGACATACAGGGTCCAAGGAAGGGTCAAATGTCAATGGAACCTTGCAAAAATTGTAATCTAGCCTTGATTCAGGTTCCTTCCTGGTTGGCTTGAAAATGTTTGTTATTCTCCCAGTGATTCCCAAAAAGGCTTCGTGTACTTGACTTGCAGCCGAGTCTCTGCAGTCTCTGTGTCAATCATCACATGGCCTTCTTTACTTCATGTGTCATTACACCTTCAAATCTCTCTGTCCTTACAAGGACACTTCATTGAATCCAAGGCATTAAATTCAGGGCCCATATTAATCCTGTACAACTCAAATTGCTTACATCTTCAAATACAGTATTTCCAAATAAGGTCACAGTCACAGGTACTGGTGGTTAGTACTTGAGCATATCTTTGGGAGGACACAAGACAATAGGAGGGAAGGTGAAAAGCCAGTGGGCAGGTTTAATATCTAAAGGGGTTTAGCTCTGACTCAGCTCAGCAAATTGTTGCATCTGGGTTTGTTGGCTGGTGTTACCACATGGGAACTCTGGGCTGCCAGTTTGCATATTTTGCTTTCACAAAAGGATTTGCCTTCGGGTTGGGTGGTTTGTTACTGAAAACTAATAGAGACAATCCTTTCTGAGCACAGAGCATCTAGTTTTACATGGCTTTGCATGTGTGTGTTAAGTTCGACTTTAGTCATGTCTGACTCTTCACGACCCTGTGAACTATGGCCTGCCAGGTTCCTCTGTCCATGGGATTCTCCAAGCAAGAATATTGGAGTGGGTTGCCATGCCCTCCTCCAGAGGATCTTCCTGACCTAGGGATAAAACCAATGTCTCTGATGCCTCCTGCATTTTAGCAGCCTGGTTCTTTACCACTAGTGCCACCTGGAAGGCTCTTTACATGACTTTGAAAACAGTAAATATTTCCTAATGTGTAATAAAGAAAAGTTCTGAAGAATATCAAGATGGCAGAAATACTCCAGTCTTGGGATATCAAAGAGCTCTGTCATAAACATTTGAGGACATCATTCAAAGTAACATATAAAAGTAACGAGCATAGACTCTTGTATGATGTATAACATTATGATCAAGACTTCCTAGCAAGTTTTCACTTTCATGTACCTTAACCCATAGTTACTGGATTTAGTTCCTTGTTTCTGCACACATTTATGAACTTGACAATGTGGCTTCAATATGATCTTGTTTTAATGAACAGTCTTCGAAGGTATGAGATGGGACTGCAACCTGTTTAGACTTAGAGCCATTAGAATGGTGTCTAAAATGTGTCCCTTGTTGAAAACTGCATTTTAGTAGTTCTTAGTGTGGAAATTTTCTCTCCTGATGAATGCTTCCTTACCTATAAGTCAAAGAGATTACACAGTTACACAATTGTAAGAATATGTTTTCCATTGGTAATGAAAGTACCTGAAACCTAGAGAAATTGCCAGTGAAATTACAGTTCATGTCTGAGGTTCACAGTGTCAGTTCAGTTTAGTTCAGTCACTCAGTTGTGTCCGACTCTTTGTGACCCCATTGACTACAGCATGCCAGGCTTCCCTGTCCATCGCCAACTCCCGGAGTTTACTCAAACTCATGTCCATTGAGTCGGTGATGCCATCCAACCATCTCATTCTTCTCCTCCTGCCTTCAATCTTTCCCAGCATCAGGGTCTTTTCAAATGAGTCAGTTCTTTGCATCAGGTGGCCAAAGAACTGGAGTTTCAGCTTCAGCATCAGTCCTTCCAATGAATATTCAGGACTGTTTTCCTTTAGGATGGACTGGTTGAATCTCCTTGCAGTCCTAGGGACTCCCAAGAGTCTTCTCCAACACCACAATTCAAAAGCTTCAATTTTTTGGCCCTCAGTTTTCTTTATAGTCCCACTCTCACATCCATACATGACCACTGGAAAAACCATAGCTTTGCTAGATAGACCTTTGTAGGCAAAGTAATGTCTCTGCTTTTTAATATGCTGTCTAGGTTGTTCATAATTTTCTTCCAAAGAGCAAGCGTCTTTTAATTTCATGGCTGCAGTCACCATCGGCAGTGATTTTGGAGCTCCCCCAAAATAAAGTCTGTCATTGTTTCCACTGTTTCCCCATCTATTTGCCATGAAGTCACTGTGTCATCAGGAACTAAATGAGCAAGTTCCAATCCAACTGTCTCTGCTTGAAGTCAGTTATAAATACTCCTTTTTGGGCAGTAGACATTTCTTGAGGTCTTATATTTCTAAGCTCTATTGAGTTTTATTCCTCCTAGATATAACAGGGCTGGACACAGATAATCTATACCTTACTGTTTCCACTGGCACAGATAATGTATACCTTGAAGTGAAGTGAAAGTCATTCAAGTCGTGTCTGATTCTCTGAGACCCCATGGACTATAGCCTGCCAGGCTCCTCTGTCTGTGGGGATTCTCCAGGCAAGAATACTGGAGTCGGTAGCCATTCCTTTCTCCAGGGGATCTTCCCAACCCGCTGATCGAACCCAAGTCTTCTGCATGGCAGGCAGATTCTTTACCATCTGAGTAACCAGGGAAGCCCAAATTTATACCTTAGTATTATTTTTTTTCAGAAGATGGGGCACTTAACCAAGGACTTTGCTGATAGAATAAAAGTTAAAGATGGCCTTTTTAGTGGACTTCTGTGCTTTCCTGGTCTAACCAAGGATAGACTCTTACCCACAGCCCAGCTGTGAGAGCATTTATTTCCCACAGTGCAGCTCAAATGTTTTAATTTATAGCTCCCACTTTGACTAATTCCACACACAATTTTAGCAATTATCTTTACCATTATCTTTGCTCACTCCCTTCTATTATTTCCATGTTTGCCCACCATTAGATTGCAAATTCTTTTGAGGGCAATGAAGCCTTTCTCTTCCTCTTGCTTTCCTTGATAATATGATTTCATCTATTGTTCATTTAGTAAATATTACAAGGAGAGCTCCCCAACACTAGTTTGTAAGTTGAAATAATTCTGTTTCTTCACTATAAAACTGTTAATACAAAAGACAGTTTTAAGCCGGGACCACCCAGTACAGTTAACTCATTCATTATTAATCACCTAATGAACCCCAAAGTCAGAGCAGTGAATTATTTGAGCCTAGGGCAAATTTTATATTATGGCTTCTCCACTATGTCCCATGATAGAGACATGTTTATTAATTGACAATACTCCCCATGGCTTTACTAAGCACTAAAATGAGCTTACTTTGAAATTTAGGGACAATTTTTCCTACCTCAAGCAGTGAAATAAATTTGTTTTACTTATATCATGAAAGAAAAAAAATTCAGTCTCTGAAAAGATTAGCTCTTTGGGGATTGCAGTATTTCAATTAATGACACTCTTTAAATCTCTTAAATCCTGCTTTTTTTTTCTCTCAAAATTCTATTATCATAAATTTATTCTCTTGTGTTAGTACAAGTCTAAACTAGCAAAGTGAGGAGGCAAATGGAGCCAATTATTCAGATAATTGAAGTGAAATACCTTTTCCTCGTTACTGTATATTTCAGATAAAATCTTTTTAAAAAAACCTGATTATATATAGAATTACTCCAGTTTTGTGCCAATAATATAGGTAGTATTATTTAAGTTTCTGCTTCTTATAAATTTTCCAACTTTGAGCTTGGTCCATGTAGGTAAATAACTCCATTAACAAGGCTAAAATGTGTCTGGGGAATTGAGCTACATGTAAAATGTTAAGTTTCAGTTAAGGAGTTAAGGTATTAGAATGTTTACCCAAATAGATGTATTAAACTCTCTTCTCTGAAGTCTGGATCCATGTAAAAAAACTAAAATAAAGAACCAAAGTAATTATCTCAGTAAATAAAATCCTAAATTGATCTCTTATATGCAATATATATGATGCAATTCAAATTTGCCCTTTACTTTACATTTTGTCATTTATATTTTATCACTTTTATAATTAAAATAACTCATTTTTAAACCTATTTTCATCATTTAAAACTAAGATATGATGATCTTTTGTGGAATGATGTAAAGTAGAAAAGAGATTAGCATTTGCTCCTTAGGAAAATAATTATTTAACTAATAACTGAGAAGTTTAGAAACTACATTTCCTTCTTTAATTACTACGATCATCCTCATATATTAGCTTCACTTTTGCTTTTAAACATTTATGAATTGTCTATTTTTATATTTCATTATGCTATTAAAACATTCATTTAAAGCAGTGAATATGACTATTTAGGGACAGCAAACTCACTGTGCAAGAAAAATAAATTTGTTGACCATATTAAAAGGCATACTTCAGGAAAATTTAAAAACTTAAAAATGAGAAGTAAAACTATAGGGAATTAGAACTTAAATCAAAAGACATTCCATAAAATAAGAATGAGTAATTTAACACATCAAAGTTAAGGATTTTATTCAAAAAAGGGCAGCATTGAGAATTTGAGTAACAGGCTAATATTGTTCCAGAAACCTATCAAGCATTGTTCTAAAACCGACAAAGATTTAATATCTAAAATATGACTCATGCAAATACATAGAGAAAAAAGTCAAGAAATTGAGTATAAAAGCTGTCAAAGAAGGAGAAAGAGAATTCAAATGGCTCACAAATAGATGAAAAAATGAATATTGCACAACTAATTAGATAAATGCAAATAGCACAATAATTAGATTTGATTATTGAAAGTTAGAAAATCAGCGCCAATACTGGCCACAACCCGAGAGAAGACACTTCCTTTTGTGTTGAACACGACAACGGAAGCCGGTATAGCTCTTCCTGAGACACATCTTACAGGTTGTGATGGCCTTCAGCTTGCATACGATCTACGTCCAAAGAGTCTATGACTAGGTATTTGTCTGAGGGGAATTTCTGCTTAGCTAATTGCTACATTTTTGTGTTTTACCAAGAATACAGAGGCAAAATTGATGTCTATCACTATGGGACTGGATAAGTAAAAAGAAGATAGAGACAAACAATGTGGTATCATAACAGAGTTACAATCAATGAACTAGACATACATACAGAAAAATGAGTAGATCATATAGTGTGGGATGAAAAAAAAGAAGAAAAGGAACATATAAAATGAAAGCACACACACATACAAAGCAGCATTGTGTTATTTAAAGTTGACAAATTTATAACATGATAGTGAATTCATATATCAATTTTGCTAAGCCCTGATACCTAGCCAAACACCTCTCCAGATGCTCTGAAAGTACTTTTTAGATGTGATTCACATTTAAATCAGAGGATTTTTAATAAAACAGATTAATTTTCATAATGTGAGTGGGCCTCATCCAATCGGTTGAAGATCTTAAGAGGAAAGACTGAGGTCCTCCAAGAAGAAGGACTTTCACTTCCAGACTGCCTTCAGACTACAACACCAACACTTGCCTGGGCCTCCAGCTTGCTGATCTCCCCTACAGATGTCACACTTCCCAGCTCCCACGATGTGTGAATGAGCTTCTTAAATAAAACTTCTTCCTATATATTTATACATCCTGTTGAACACATTCCTCTGGAGAACTCTAATACATCTAACACTACTGATAAAGGGGCAAGGAGAAGAACTAATTACCTTCCAATTTTAGGAAAGAAACAGAGGCTATCACTACAGACTTCTGGTATCCAAAGGATAATAAGGAAATACTATAAATAAGACACACATAAATTTCATAACATAGATGAAACAGGCTAGTTCCTTGAAATGTAAGACCTGTCACAACTGACCCAATATGAACTGGATAATTCACATTTGTATAACTCTATAACTATCAAGGTAATTGAATTCATAATTTAAAAACTCATGAAAAAGAAATCTCCAGGCCAAGATGATTTCACTAGACAAATCTACCAAACACTTAAAGAAGAATTAACATTAATCCTACACATTGTTTTCCAGAATATAGAAGTGGAGAGAACATGTCCAGATTCATATTATGAAGCCAGTATTACTCTGACCATGTGGCTGTAAAGGATAGCATGAAGGAGATATTCATAGTGATGGCATTGTCCTTTATCTTGATTTTGATTGTGGTTACAGGAATCTGTACATGTCATGAAATAGCATAGAAATATACATACAAATTGTTCAAATATTAGTTTCCTAGTTTTGATATTATGTAAGAATTATATAATCCACAGGGGAAACTGGGTGAATGGATCTTTCACACTATCTTTAAAGGTTCCTTTGAAAGTTATTGTTTCAAAATAAAAATTAGAAGAAAATCCTAAAACTTAATAAGCTACTTCATATAAGCAAGGTGAAAAGAAAGCCCTTGGAATGGGAGAAAATAATAACAAATGAAACAAATAACAAAAAAGTTAATCTCCAAAATAAAAAAGCAGCCCAGATAGCCCAGTGCCAGAAAAATGAACAACCGAATTAAAAAGTGAGCAAAGGACCTAAACAGACATTTCTCCAGAGAAGGCATACAAATGTCTAATAGACACATGAGACTCAACATCACTCAGTATTCGAGAAATGCAAATCAAAACCACAATGAGGTATCATTTCACAATGGTGAGAATGGCCATCATCAAAATGCCTACAAACAATGATGTTGGAGAGGGTGTGGAGAAAGGGAACCCTCTTAGACTGTCGGTGGGATTGCAAACTGGTACAGCTACTGTGGAGAACAGTGTGGAGATTCCTTAAAAACTTGGAATAGAGTTGCCAAATGACCCAGCAATCCCACTGCTGGTCATACACCCCAAGGAAACCAGAAATGAAAGAGACACATGTACCCCAATGTTCATTGCAGCACTATTTGCAACAGCTGGGACATGGAAGCAACCTAGATAATCCATCGGCAGATGAATGGATAGAAGTTGTGGTACATATCCACAATGGAGTATTACTCAGCTCTAAAAAGGAGCACATTTGAGTCAGTTCTAAGGAGGTGGATGAACATGGAGCCTATTATACAGAGTGAAGTAAATCAGAAATAGAATGACAAATACTGTATATTAATGCATATATGTGAATTTAGAAAGATGGTACCAATGATCCTACATGCAGGGCAGCAAAGGAAATACAGATGTAAAGAACAAACTTTTGGACTCAGTGGGAGAAGGCGAGGATGGGATGCTTTGAGAGAATAGCATTGAACCATGTACACTATCATATGTAAAGTAGATGACCAGTGCTGGCTGAACACATAGAGCAGGGCACCCAAAGCTGGTGCTCTGTGACAACCCAGAGGGATAGGGTGGGGAGGGGAATGGGGTGGGTTCAGAACGGGGGGGACACATGTGTACCTGTATGATTCATGTTGGCAAAAACATCACAATGTTGCAAGGTAATTATTCCCCAATTAAAATAAATTAATTATTTAAAAAATAAAATATTAGTATATAAAAAATAAAATTTGGCTCATTTGTAATATGATTAGGAAACTAGAATTACCTAGGATTGCATATCTTTGAAAGCTGTGGAATATAATGACAACTCTAGGAGGTAGGATGAAAGTAAAGCATGCAAAAGCATTTAACATGGTGCCTGATTGATTGTATGTGCATACCAACATATTAAGCAGTCTTAATAGTTTATAAGAACCAGTCTGTTGTTCCATGTCCAATTCTATCTGTTTCTTCTTGACCTGCATACAGATTTCTCAGGAGGCAGCTCAGGCGGTCTGGTATTCCTATCTCTTGAAGAATTTCCCACAGTTCGTTGTGATTCACACAGTCAAAGGCTTTGGAGTAGTCAATAAAGCAGAAGTAGATGTTGTTTCTGGATTTCTTGCTTTTTCCATGATTCAGTGCATGTTGGCAATTTGATCTCTGGTTCCTCTGCCTTTTCTAAATCCGTGAACTGGAAGTTCACGGTTCACGTACTGTTGAAGCCTGGCTGGAGAATTTTGAGCATTACTTTGCTGGTGTGTGAGATGAGTGCAATTGTGCGGTAGTTTGAGCATTCTTTGGGATTGCCTTTCTTTGAGATTGGAATGAAAACTGACCTTTTCCAGTCCTGTGGCCACTGCTGAGTTTTCCAAATTTGTTGACATATTGAGTGCAGCACTTTCACAGCATCATCTTTTAGAATTTGAAATAGCTCGACTGGAATACCATCACCTTCAATAGCTTTGTTCATAGTGATGCTTCCTAAGGCCCACTTGACTTCACATTCCAGGATGTCTGGCTCTAGGTGAGTGATCACACCATCATGGTTATCTGGGTCATGAATTTCTTTCTTGTATAGTTCTTCCGTGTATACATGCCACCTCTTCTTAATATCTTCTGCTTCTGTTAGGTCCATACCATTTCTGTCCTTTATTGTGCCCATTTTTACATGAAATATTCCCTTGGTATCTCTCATTTTCTTGAAGAGATCTCAAGTCTTTCCCATTCTATTGTCTTCCTCTGTTTCTCTGCATTGATTACTTAGGAGGGTTTTATCTCTCCTTGCTATTTTTTGGAACTCTGCATTCAAATGGGTATATCTTTCCTTTTCTCCTTTGCTGTTAGCTTCTCTTCTTTTCTCAGCTGTTTGTAAGGCCTCCTCAGAAAACCATTTTGCCTTTTTACATTTCATTTTCTTGGTAATGGTCTTTATCACTACCTCCTGCACAATATCACAATCCTCTGTCCATAGTTCATCAGGCACTCTGTCTATCAGATCTAATCCCTTGAATCTATTTGTCACTTCCACTGTATAATTGTAAGGGATTTGATTTAGGTCATACCTGAATGGTCTTGTGGTTCTCCCTACTTTCTTCAATTTAAGTCTGAATTTGGCAACAAGGAGTTCATGATCTGAGCCACAGTAAGCTCCTTGTCTTGTTTTTGCTGACTACAGAGCTTTTCCATCTTTGGCTGCAAAGAGTATAATCAATCTGATTTTGGTATTGACCATTTGGTGATGTCTATGTGTAGAGTCTTCTTTTGTGTTGTTGGAAGAGGATGTTTGCTATGACCAGAGCATTCTCTTGGCAAAACTCTGTTAGCCTTTGTCCTGCTTCCTTGTGTACTCCAAATCGGGAAAGGAGTATGTCAAGGCTGTATATTGTCACCTTGCTTATTTAACTTATATGCAGAGTACATGATGTGAAATGCCAGGCTAGATGAAGCACAAGCTGGAATCAAGATTTCTGGGAGAAATATCAGTAACCTTAGGCATGCAGAAGACACCACCCTTATGGCAGAAAGTGAAGAGCAACTAAGGAGCCTATTGATGAAAGTGAAAGAGGAGAGTGAAAAAGTTGGCTGAAAACTCAACATTCAGAAAACTAAGATCATGGCCTCTAGTCCCATCACTTCAAGGCAAATAGATGGGGAAACAATGGAAACAGTAAGTGGCTTTATTTTCTTGGGCTCCAAAATCACTGCAGAGAGTGACTGCAGCCATGAAATTAAAAGATGCTTGCTCCTTGGAAGAAAAACTATGACCAACTTAGAAAGCATAATAAAAAGCAGAGACATTACTTTGCCTACAAAGGTACATCTAGGCAAAGCTATGGTTTTTCCAGTGGTCATGTAAGGATGTGAGAGTTGGACTATAAAGAAAGCTGGGCGCCAAAGAATTGATGCTTTTGAACTGTGGTGTTGGAAAAGACTCTTGAGAGTCCCTTGGACTGCAGGGACATCAAACCAGTCAATCCTAAAGGAAATCAGTCCTGAATATTCATTGGAAGGACTGAAGCTGAAGCTGAAACTCCAATACTTTGGCCACCTGATGTGAAGAACTGACTCATTTGAAAAGACCCTGATGCTGGGAAAGATTGAAGGTGGTAGGGGAAGGGGACAACAGAGGGCGAGATGTTGAAAGGCATCACTGGGTTGATGGACATGAGTTTGAGTAAGCTCTGGAAGTTGGTGATGGATAGGGAAACCTGGCATGCTGCAGTCCAAGGGGTCTCAAAAAGTCGGACATGACAGAGTGACCAAACTGAACTGAAACAAACTAAAAAAAATGACTCGGAATTCACAAAATAAAAAGTAATGGGCAAGTTTTCCCTGGAATATATATTACTGACTTAACTTTCCTTGTTAATGTTTGAGTGATATATTCTCTTATTAAAATATTATCCAATTGTACTGTCACCTTCCTTTGACCACTGGACACTCCTCAAATTAATCTTCCCCATTGTCTAGTGCTTCTTAAATGATGGACTTAAAAATTTTTATCAATTGTTGTCTACTGTAGGTATTATCTACCTAAAAGTATGTTATTTCCTTATTTCACTTAAACTCAGAGCAGCTCCAAGATGTAAGAATGATAATTACACATGTATGGAAATTTTTGGTAAAGAAATGAAAAGAACTAATAAACATATGGCTAGTGAGAAATTTTTTTGCAGGCTAAGTATGATTTTATGTCTATAGTCTAGAGAAGGAATAATAGTACGTGTAATAGTCCTTATCGGGCTTCCCAAGGCTCTAGTGGTAAAGAATCAGCCTCCAATGCAGGAGATGCAAGAGATGCGGGTTCAGTCCCTGGGTGGGGAAGATTGCCTGGAGGAGGAAATGGTACCCCACTCCAGTATTCTTGCCTGGAAAATTCCATGGACAAAGGAGCCTGGTGGGCTATAGTCCATGGGGTTGCAAAGAGTGGGACACAACTGAGCGACTGAACACTAATAATCCTTAAACGTGGATGCGCTGTGTCTCTGGAACTGGTTAATCTATAGTCTGTTCTGATATTCCCACAAGTTCTTAGGACTAGAGCACACAATTATGCCATCACAATTATAGAAAAAATGACATTCTATTGCAATAACAAACTGATGATATAACATCTTAATGTGTTTCTGACATAAAAAATATAATGTCATCCATCCTTTCATGCTCAGAAATTTTAAGTGTCAAGTGCAATTTTGGTCCAAACATTTTAAACACATGTTGAACTGGAAATCCATAAAAATGTTAAAATTAGTAAAACACCATCTATGTGAATGAAAAAGGGAGGTAGTATTCTGTATTTCATAAAGAGAAGGATAAGGGGAAGTCCTCTTTTGCATTCATGGAGAAAACCAGTGACAACTTGGCTGGTGAAGCAAAGGGCATGGAGCCTATACGTGCAACATTTGAAACTGTCATCTCTGGAGATTTGAGCAACAAAGGAGTCTGAAATTTGGTCTTCCTTTAGGCTAAGCACTGCTGTCAGATCATTTCTTAAGTTTTCTTTCAGAATTATGACTTTTTAAAAAATGGACTGAACTGAGGTTTCAGAATATGCACCATTATCTTAATTAAAACAGAAAATCCCAGTGTGTCTCTAGGAACTGTCCTGTTTGACTTCATTGCTTTCATAATCTAATTACCTTTTTAATTAAAGAATTACCTTAATGATCAGTTTTAAGATAGTTGAAACTGGTGTTAGAGTGCTTAACTTGAACTCGTTAGGAAAAGTCAGGGTCCAAGGTTAGGTTAGACAATGTGGTATATTTTTCTTTCAGGTTTCCAGGTTTAATTTTGTTGTTGGATCTCAGGACACATAACATGTACATTGTTCTGTCCCTATCCAATCTACTGATGGCCGCATAGTTGACTAAAGAGAAGTCCCAAGGTAAAGAATGTTGCTCCACAAATGTGTGGAAGAAGTTTTTTATTTATTTGCTGAAGATTCAGGCTAAGTTGGTGTTTGTGAAGTGAAAGTCACTCAGTCATGTCCGACTTTTTGTGACCCAAAGGGCAATACAGTCCATGGAATTCTCCAGGCCAGAATACTGGAGTGGGTAGCCTTTCCCTTCTTCAGGGCATCTTCCCAACCCAGGGATCAAACCCAAGTCTCCTGCATCGCAGACAGATTCTTCACCAGCTGAGCCACCAGAGAAGCCCAAGAATACTGGAGTGGGCAGCCTATCCTTCAGAAGATCCAGTGGATCTTCTGGAGCCAGGAATCGAGCAGGGTCTCCTGCATTGCAGGCAGATTGTTTACCAACTGAGCTATCAGGAAAGCCCATTGCTATTTAAATCATTAATTTTGTCAATTTTAAAAATGTTCTCTTAGCACAAACATAAGCTTATCATGTGAAGAAGTTTTGTTGTTGCTATTGTTAAAAGCATGATCAAGTGTATACTACTGAAGAAACCTTAAAACTAGATTCTTGAGAATCCAAGTACTGCAAATAAAAACTGTATAGAGAGAAATACATTGAAAGATTTATTCAGTATTACAGAGTCAAAAATTCCAAGATAATTTCTGATTTTTCTAGTAGTGTAAATGTTATTTAGGAAGCAAAGTTATATTGGTTTTTAGAATATAAGCAAAAGACTGTGAGATATTGGAAAGAGCACAAATTGAAAGTCAAGAAAACCAGAATCAAGTCTCAGATCTGCTTGTGTTAATGGACAAGTCAATCTCTCCTTGCCTCATTTTCCCTATTCATAGATTTGAAATAATACCCATTTGTGATAAAATATAATATTAACTCTCACTACTGAATGGCTCTTGCTTTCACTGGGTGAGAAGGAGGTTTTAAAACTTGTATTCATGCTATCTTTCCTCCTCACTTAAATGTGAATAGTTGTCTTACAACAACAACAAAAAGTGGGAATATGCCTTAATATGACATTAGGGGTGATCTTCAGCACTGGTCACTGTTAATATATCAATCACTGAAAATTTTCTAAGTTTCAGGCTGCTCTATAGATAAGCTAATACCTGCAAGCCCTCACATGGACCTGTATTTACACACAGATGCACCCACCTCTCAAAGTAATGATTTTCTAACAAAGTATTGTTTATATGTTTCATACAAATTGGTTTGAAGTATTGCTTAGACAATCTTATTATATTTAGGAATAAAAACTTCCATCAAGAAATTGTACAAAAGAAAATGGACACACCAGCTGGGTAAATCTATCATTTGCAGCAGGGTGGGGTGCTGGGGGGACTTTTAATTAGTTGAGTGAATGCAGTTTGCTGAACACAGAAAGCACAGCCTTAGTCATATTAAAATGTGCCTAATTTTCTGTGAAAAAGTCCCATCTGAACAGGCCTGACCACAGTCAATCATACTAAAAGCCACTGGTGCTTAATTTGATTTACCAATATAAAATGCAAATGAGGTTATTAAGTGGAGTGGCAGACTGAGTAGGGCCCCTTTCAAACCATCAAGTTAAATGCAAGCAGACAGCAAACTGGCTGCGCAAAGAAAATTTTAGCATATTCGTTTGATTAGTGCTACAAAAATTTAATTAGGTTGGCTAATTACTTGACAAATTGCTCTACACAAGAGAAAAGGCAGAGGAGTTTTTTCCCCCCTTTTTCATTGCAAATATCCTGTGTGTCTTTTAGTCCAAATGCTATCTGCCAATTTGCAAAAGCATTATTAAATGAATGGAAGATGGTCCCCAACAATAGTAAATCATATAATGCATATAATTAGACAACACCCACACAACTATATCCATATGTCCATACTCCCTCATGACTAAAAATATTTAACACAGTATTTCCACATAACTACTGTCAAAACAGATTATTATAAATCAGTCACTTGTTCTGAAGAAAGAAAATATTGTGCGCAATATAGAAAAGAGACCTTTGTGAAATTTCTGCCTCCCAGAGGAGGTTGTTTTGGTGACTATTAAGTGAAATAATGGTGACGTGCTAAGGTTTATCACCACAGAATGGACCCATCAGGCAAAACATGGCAGATTGAGGCCAAGGCTGCAACAGAGTGCAGAAAATTGTCTTCTTGTGATATTCTCATAATTTAAACTACTAACTAATTCCCAGCTAGAATCTACTAGCACAGAATAAATTTCTTTTTTTGTTTTGGAATGCTATTTATTGGTCTTTGTTCCTCCCTCCATCTTTCCCCAGTCACTACATAAGAAATACCAGACTTCAAACACTCATTTTTAGGAAAAGCTTGCAAGTTGTATAACCACAGAATGAAAGAAGAATTTCAGCCCAAGTCAGTATTTTATTAAGAAATTTACAATGAACTTGAGTAATTAAAAGTGTCTTTTTCCATTCAAAGGAAAATTTGCTTTCCCTAGAGAATTTATATAACAATATTCAAGAAAACAGCACAGGAAATTTCATAAAAGATTCCCAATTATTTTCAGGTACTTTATTTGATTTTCATTGATTTTCTACAGAATTAGTGAGCTTGCTCTAACTCAATCATCATGATTTTACACATAGATAACCATTTTTCCTGTTCAAGTGGAAAAAATAGGTATCATATTTTATAAGCATAAGGCTTAGGAGTTAGTAATTAGATACTATATTTAATCTGTTCTAAAGTAACATTTTAGGAAACCACAAATGACAAGAAATTAATTTTGTAATTACCATATTCTAATTTAAGTTTAGAACATAAATGTAATTGCATTGCACAATGCAGATGCAGCAAGCTTATTATTTTATGCAACACCTTTATTGTTACTACCATTTTACCCTAACTTACCACATTTACTCTTTAGATTTATAATTATTGCCAAAGGAAGTATAGATTACCTGTAGGATATGGATTATGTAGACAATGTTTCTAATATAGAATAAAGTTCTGGGATAAAGTTGTGTCCTCCAGAGCATTCATTTGACCATAAATTGCTGACATTACATTTATAAACCGCTTTTGATAAATCCTCCATCTTCATATGTGAAGGTACATTCTACAAAACATTAAGGTAGAAAGCATAAAATTTAGTGGCAGATCAATTTTTGTAATAACCCTTGAGGTTTTTAAATTCAAGATTTTGACTGATTTTCTTTACTCTTTCCCTTTATATTATTTATTTTTTAATTTGATAAGGTGACTGATACTTTTAAAAATGTGAGATATGATCTAACGAAAGAGTTGAAGTCTGTGATATTTTATAAAGAGTATGGGTATAAAATAGTAAAGTTAGTGACTTAAATATATATTGTGTTACTATCGAATGTGCTTAATATTGAATATGAATGTATAATACTAACTGTACTTAACTGTCTAATGGATTTTGGCATATGAATTGCAAAAGAGGTGATAATCTTTGATTATAGTTCTTAATGTGATGCTTGGAACAAATTACATGCATGTATAATAATAGTTGTTATCTTCTATTGAGCCCTGATAATATGAAGGCACAGTTTAATGTTTACAAATGTTGTATCATTTAATTCTTCTAATAAACACAATATGTAAGTACTGTTGTTCCCATTTCACAGATGATGAGATTGAGGCTGAAGTAGTTTAAGGATCCCAAATTAAAGAACTAGCAACTGATAAACCTAGAATTTAAACTGAAATCTGTCTGATTTATAATATCAAATTCTTTCCATAAGCCAAGAGTAGTTTTTCAACACATATTTTTAATCCGATTTTATCTATGTCTGTATATACACATGTTATATGTGATGTCGATGAATAATGATGTTGATGTTTGTGAATAATTTGAGGTTTATGAAGCTACTGTGATTTGTACACATGAAGTTCATATATTTCAGAACTCCATATCAACTATGGTAATTCAGGTTGACAAGAACCTTTGAAAACAATATATCCTCTAAAGTTGTGTAAAGTTGGAGATATCAGAAGAAACACAAAAAAAAAGAAGACAGGTTCAGGATTGGATTAGAAAAAAGGGAAGTTTCCATCATATGACAATAAATGTGTTGGGGAGGAATACACCAGGGCATGGAGACTTAAAGCCATGGAGTTTAAAATCAACTTTAGTCTATTTAAAGGCTTGATTTTCTTCCAGTACTGCTATGCTGTGAATAAGAGAAAAATCTTGGTTCCAGATAGGATAAATTTTTTTTTTCCTCATCAACATTTAAGAGTTTAAATTTAAGAAGGCTGCTTAAGACACAATCTTATCTATGAGTAGCAAAATGATTAGTCATCTGAATGCTTTTCTATATGTTATTGATATATCTGAGTATTTTGCTTCAAATATTTGATAGCTACTAAATAATTTTTCAATAGAAATATCAATTCTCTTGAGGTAGAGTTGAATTAATGGTAAAAATTCCCATATTTCAGTTTGAAAATATTCCTTCAGACTTTGCATTAATTGACAAAATAGATGAATCTAGGATATGCAGGGTTGCGATTACTAATTCACTACATTTTAGAATTCATTGTACTATGAACTGAAAAGTGAAAGTGTTAGTTGCTCAGCCATGTCTGACTCTTTGTGACCCCATGGACTGTAGCCTACCAGGCTCCTCTGTCCGTGGGTTTCTCCAGGCAAGAGTACTGGAGTGGGCTGTTCCCTTTTCCAGGGAATCTTCCCAACCTAGGGATTGAATCTGGGTCTCCTTCATTGCAGGCAGATTCTTCACTGTCTAGCCACCAGGAAAGCCCCATACTATGAATTGCATGATGTTAATTCAATCATTTATGTATAATAAATAATAATTTTTTCAATAACACACTCATATGGTAACCTAGAGAAAAACCTCTTTATTTAAGTTGAAACTTAGGTGAGACAGACCATGCAAAATTTTAGAATTAAAATAATGACAGTATTTTGGATCAAATCATTTCTTAGTGTCTACTTGTCTTAGTCAAATGCCTTGACTTGGTCAAAGAAAACAAATGACCTGTTATATGGAGATTTCCCATTATAATGAAGAGAGACTAGCAAAGAGTTAAAATATCATCTGAAGGGTCCAGGGAGCACTTCCTTTTCCACTCTGGAAACTTTGTTCATGTAAAGTGAACATTTGTGTTTCGATGTTTTTCTATGTTCACAAAGGAGAAGTCAAACCTATGACCTATAGTTCTTGTTACCATGTATTATGCATGTTACCTGTGGTACAAAATACAAATGTAAAAGCTGCCATGTAGCTAGAGTAATAGATGAATGTATTTATTAAGTTGAGAAGACATCAGGAAAAAAATCATGATCTTATCTGGTTATTCACAACCAGAAAAAAAAAATTCCCTGATATTTAAACATGTAAACAAAAAGAAAAATAATTTTGCTAGGTAAAGGCAAAATTTAAATATCACAAATAGACAATACATCTAGGATTAATTTGTCTGCATTAATGAATTTTAAAAAGTACTCCGATGAGGCAAAAAAGATACTATGAAGAAGTAACACAATTCAACTTCAAATATTTGAGGTTTGAAAATTTTCACCTTATCACATAAAGTTAGCAAGGATGCTATTTATCATTTATTTGCAGAAGAATTCATAGTTCATTATATGATAAGGGACTATCTCTATCTTAATATTTGTGTAAAATTGTACAATTATTTTGCAGATGGTTGAGTGGGTTAGACAGTATGCAGGTGAGTGCTGGCTAAAGCGTAGAAAAAAAGACAGTTCTAAGGTCCTTTAGCTGGTTGGCTTAAAATAGTTTTCTGTATCAGGGAACTTTATTTTAACTCTTTGACTTAATTTAAAGAAACCTGAACTTTGTACAATAGAAGCCATATAATTCACAGGAGTTCTTTATTAAGTAGGCAACAACTCTGCTTCAGCTGTGAATTTCTGTGGTGGCTTTTCCATTTGGCATTGTTAATCAGGGCTAGAAAAGCAGGGATAATAATAACAAAGAAAACTAACCAATCTAATCACATGGACCACAGCCTTGTCTAACTCATTGAAACTACGAGCCATGCCATGTAGGCCCACCCAAGACAGATGGGTCATGGTGGAGAGTTCTGACAAAATGTGGTCCACTGGAAGAGGGAAAGGCAAACCACTTCAGTACTCTTGCCTTGAGAACCCCATGGACAGTATGAAAAGGCAAAATAATAGGACACTGAAAGATGAACTCCCCAGGTTGGTAGGTTCCCAATATGCTACTGGAGATCGGTAGATAAATAACTCCAAAAAGAATGAAGAGATGGAGCCTAAGCAAAAACAACACCCAGTTGTGGATGGGACAGGTGATGAAAGCAAGGTCCAATGCCGTAAAGAGCAATATTGCATAGGAACCTGAAATGTTAGGTCCATGAATCAAAGCAAATTGTAAGTGGTCAAACAGGAGATAGCAAGAGTGAACATTGACATTTTAGGAATCAGTAAACTAAAATGGACTGGAATGTGTGAATTTGACTCAGCACTATATCCACTACTGTGGGCAAGAATCCCTTAGAAGAAATGGAGTAACCATTATAGTCAATAAGAGTCCGAAATGGAACACTTGGATGCAATCTCAAAAACGACAGAATGAGCTCTGTTTGTTTCCGAGGCAAACCATTCAATACGGTAATCCAAGTCTATGCCCCGACCAGTAACACTGAAGAAGCTGAAGTTGAACGGTTCTATGAAGACCTACAAGGCCTTCTAGAATTAACACCCAAAAAAGATGTACTTTTCATGATAGGGGACTGGAATGCAAAAGTAGGAAGTCAAGAAACACCTGGAGTAACAGGCAAATTTGGCCTTGTGGTACAGAATGAAGCAGGGCAAAGGCTAATAGAATTCTGCCAAGAGAACGCACTGGTCATAGCAATACCCTCTTCCAACAACACAAGAGAAGACTCTACACATGGACATCAGATGGTCAACACTGAAATCAGATTGATTATATTCTTTGCAGCCAAAGATGAAGCTCTATACAGTCAGCAAAAACAAGACCGGGAACAGACTGTGGCTCAGATCATGAACTCCTTATTGCCAAATTCAGACTTAAATTGAAGAAACCACTAGACCATTCAGGTATGACCTAAATCAAATCCCTAACAATTATACAGTGGAAGTGAGAAATAGATTTAAGGGACTAGATCTGATAGACAGAGTGCCTGATGAACTATGGATGGAGGTTTGTGACATTATACAGAAGACCATCCCCAAGAAAAGAAATGCAAAAAAGGCAAAATGGTCTCTGAGGAGGCCTTACAAATAGCTGTGAAAAGAAGAGAGCCAAAAGCAAAGGGGAAAAGGAAAGATATACCCATTTGAATGCAGAGTTCCAAAGCATAGCAAGGAGGGATAAGAAAGCTTTCCTCAATGATCAGTGCAAAGAAATAGAGGAAAACAATAGAATGGGAAAGACTTGAGATCTCTTCAGGAAAATTAGAGATCCCAAGGGAACATTTCATGCAAAGATGGGCTCAATAAAGGACAGAAATGGTATGGACCTAACAGAAACAGAAGATATTAAGAAGAGGTGGCAAGAATACACAGAAGGACTGTACAAAAAAGATCTTCATGACCCAGATAATCACGATGGTGTGATCACTCACCTAGAGCCAGACATCCTGGAATGTGAAGTCAAGTGGGCCTTAGGAAGCATCACTATGAACAAAGCTATTGAAGGTGATGGTATTCCAGTCGAGCTATTTCAAATTCTAAAAGATGATGCTGTGAAAGTGCTGCACTCAATATGTCAACAAATTTGGAAAACTCAGCAGTGGCCACAGGACTGGAAAAGGTCAGTTTTCATTCCAATCTCAAAGAAAGGCAATCCCAAAGAATGCTCAAACTATCGCACAATTGCACTCATCTCACACGCTATCAAAGTAATGCTCAAAATTCTCCAAGCCACACTTCAACAATACATGAAGCATAAACTTCCAGATGTTCAAGCTGGTTTTAGAAAAAGAAGAGGAATAGAGATCAAATTGCCAACATCTGCTGGATCATCAAAAAAGCAAGAGAGTTCCAGAAAAACATCTATTTCTGCTTTATTGACTATGCCAAAGCCTTTGACTGTGTGGATCACAATAAACTCGGGAAAATTCTTCAAGAGACAGGAATACCAGGCCACCTGACCTGCCTCTTAAGAAATCTGTATGCAGGTCAGGAAGCAACAGTTAGAACTGGACATGGAACAACACACTGGTTCCAAATAGTCAAGGCTGTATATTGTCACCCTGCTTATTTAATTTACATGCAGAGTACATCATGAGAAACACTGGGCTGGAGGAAGCACAAGCTGGAATCAAGATTGCTGGGAGAAATATCAATAACCTCAGATATACAGTTGATATCATCCTTATGGCAGAAAGTGAAGAAGAACTAAAGAGCCTCTTGATGAAAGTGAAAGAGGAGAATGAAAACTTGACTTAAAGCTCAACATTCAGAAAACAAATATCATGGCATCTGGTTCTGCCACTTCATGGCAAGTAGATGGAGAAATAGTGGAAACAGTGGCAGACTATTTTCTTGGGTTCCAAAATCACTGCAGATAGTGACTGCAGCCATGAAATTAAAAGACACTTGCTCCTTGGAAGAAAAACTATGACCAACTTAGAAAGCATATTAAAAAGCAGAGACATCTGTTTGTGTCTTCTTTGATTTCTTTCATCAGTGTTTTATAGTTTTCTATGTATAGGTCTTTTGTTTCTTTAGGTAGATATACTCCTAAGTATTTTATTCTTTTTGTTGCAATGGTGAATGGTATTGTTTCCTTAATTTCTCTTTCTGTTTTTTCATTGTTAGTATATAGGAATGCAAGGGATTTCTGTGTGTTAATTTTATATCCTGCAACTTTACTATATTCGTTGATTAGCTCTAGTAATTTTCTGGAAGAGTCTTTAGGGTTTTCTATGTAGAGGACCATGTCATCTGCCAGAAACTATAAAACTCCTAGAGGAGAACATAGGCAAAACACTCTCCGACATAAATCACAGCAAGATCCTCTATGACCCACCTCCCAGAATATTGGAAATAAAAGCAAAAATAAACAAATGGGACCTAATGAAACTTAAAAGCTTTTGCACTACAAAGGAAACTATAAGTAAGGTGAAAAGACAGCCCTCAGATTGGGAGAAAATAATAGCAAATGAAGAAACAGACAAAGGATTAATCTCAAAAATATACAAGCAACTCCTGCAGCTCAATTCCAGAAAAATAAATGACCCAATCAAAAAATGGGCCAAAGAACTAAACAGACATTTCTCCAAAGAAGACATACAGATGGCTAACAAACACATGAAAAGATGCTCAACATCACTCATTATCAGAGAAATGCAAATCAAAACCACAATGAGGTACCATTACACGCCAGTCAGGATGGCTGCTATCCAAAAGTCTACAAGCAATAAATGCTGGAGAGGGTGTGGAGAAAAGGGAACCCTCTTACACTGTTGGTGGGAATGCAAACTAGTACAGCCGCTATGGAGAACAGTGTGGAGATTTCTTAAAAAACTGGAAATAGAACTGCCATATGACCCAGCAATCCCACTTCTGGGCATACACACTGAGGAAACCAGATCTGAAAGAGACACGTGCACCCCAGTGTTCATTGCAGCACTGTTTATAATAGCCAGGACATGGAAGCAACCTAGATGCCCATCAGCAGACGAATGGATAAGGAAGCTGTGGTACATATACACCATGGAATGTTACTCAGCCGTTAAAAAGAATTCATTTGAATCAGTCCTAATGAGATGGATGAAACTGGAGCCCATTATACAGAGTGAAGTAAGCCAGAAAGATAAAGAACATTACAGCATACTAACACATATATATGGAATTTAGAAAGATGGTAATGATAACCTTATATGCAAAACAGAAAAAGAGACACAGAAGTACAGAACAGACTTTTGAACTCTGTGGGAGAAGGTGAGGGTGGGATGTTTCGAAAGAACAGCATGTATATTATCTATGGTGAAACAGATCACCAGCCCAGGTGGGATGCATGAGACAAGTGCTCGGGCCTGGTGCACTGGGAAGACCCAGAGGAATCGGGTGGAGAGGGAGGTGGGAGGGGGGATCGGGATGGGGAGTACATGTAACTCTATGGCTGATTCATATCAATGTATGACAAAACCCCAAAAAAAAAAAAAAAAAGAAAGCATAATAAAAACATAAAAATAAAAAGCAGAGACATTACTTTGCCAACAAAGGTCCGTCAGGTCAAGGCTATGGTTTTTCTAGTAGTCATGTATGAATGTGAGAGTTGGACTCTAAAGAAGGCTGTGCACCGAAGAATTGATGCTTTTGAACTGTGGTGTTGGAGAAGACTCTTGAGAGTCCCTTGGACCGCAACAAGATCCAACCAGTCCATCCTAAAGGAAATCAGTCCTGAATATTCATTGAAAGGACTGATGTTGAAGCTGAAACTCCAGTACTTTGGCCACCTATGCGAAGAGCTGACTCATCTGAAAAGACCCTGATGTTGGGAAAGATTGAAGCCAGGAGAAGGGGACAGCAGAAGTTGAGATGGCTGGATGGCATCTTCGACTCTATGGACATGAGTCTATACAAGCTCGACAGAGGATGAGATAGTTGAATGGCATGACCGACTCAATGGACGTGAGTTTGAGTAGACTCTGGGAGTTGGTTATGGACAGGAAGGCCTGGCATGCTGCAGTCCATGGGGTCACAAAGAGTCGGACGCGACTGAGCAATTGAACTGAACTGAATAATAGCAAAAAATAACAACTGTTGAAACATCAAAACAATGATTTGAATCAATTGTAGTTTTAGAAGACAGTCTTAGTTTGGCTTATTTTCTATCACATGATCTGTATATTTTAAATTCAGAGGATTTTTATATCCTGTAAGTCATTTTCTGAAAGTGTTTGCAACCATTGTGTAAAACTTAGTATATTCTGGTTCTTGGTAATAAGAGTTACTTCCCTTAGCTCCTAGCCCCATTTATTATTTGAGAGTGACTTATAATAACAAAAGCCACCAAACTGAATTGTCCCAGTTCAGTCTGTAATAGTCTCTCTTCCCCACTGGTTATCTTCTTGGTAATTATAACCATGTTTTAAGTTGTGCTGGGTACTGAGTATGGTGGCCTGAGGAGCTAAGGCATTTGAAATGATTAAATCAATTTAACATTATCGCTGCACAGTAATAAGTCCGAAGAGATCAAACCAGTCAATCCTAAAGGAAATCAACCCTGACTACTCATTGAAAGTACAGTCACTGAAGCTGAAGTTCCAGTGCTTTGGCCTCCTGATGCAAAGAGTCGACTCAATGGAAAAGACCGATTCATTGGGAAAGATTGAAAGCAAAAGGAGAAGGTGAAGGCACAGGTTGAAATAGTTAGATAGCATCACCAACTCAGTGAACATTAATTTGAGCAAACTTCTGGAGATAGTGAAGGACAGAGGAGCCTGGTATGCTTCAGGCCAGGGGTCACGAAGAGTTGGACATGACTTATCAAGTGAACAATAAGAAAAACAAAACACAATTATTACTAAATATTACTTCATGGTATGATCAAACTGATAAAGATGGTTTTGGGGGACAAAAACTAAATTATAGCTTTCTATTAAAACCATAAGTATAGTACAATCTTTGTTGCAAATGAAATGTTTTGCTATATTTTTTCCTTCATTTTCCATTAGTAAGCAATCATTTTTCAATAGTAATTGTTTTCTTTCTTTTTCTTGATGCAGGGGAAATTATTGCAGAAGATAACACAGTCTGCTTATCTGAGAATATGTTTTTTCTTTCTACAGTTGCAAGTACCTTTGGGCTTTAGCAGAATTTATCAATTCCCCGGAGGATTTTTTTTTTTTTTCTGCTTTAGGGCTTATTTTGTCTTTGTTTCTTCCAAGAGTTAAAAATAGTTGGTGTGAGTCACATTAACAAAGGCTCACCTGTACGGATACTCTAAAGCGAAATCCAGCTAGGTTTACTGCTATCATATAGGGCACAAATTAATCAGCAGGATCTGTCACTTACCTGAGAAAACAGCTTTTTTCTCAAAGATGTAGTTAAGGACAGAATTATCTTAATGTAACTCTATAGGAATGGCTTCTATAAGGTAAAATATTCACAGTAAAAGAGCAAATTGTCTCTTTTTCCCTTGCATATATATCGCTGATGAGGATTTATGAGAATAATATTTTATACACAATGAGCCTTCTATAACTTGCTCACTTTTTCACTTATAAAAGTTTTGAACTGTCTCCATGCCTGATAAGGTACTGGCTTCTTTTATTGCCTAATATTCTCCAAAGTATTGGTTACACATATGTGAAACATTCTTCGTTTATCATGATCCTCGATGTCTAACATTACAAGCTGTGAATATATTTTAGAAACCTGAGAAAATAGGTACTAGATACAGAATGAACATTTGACCATGGTTTCTTTGCAAAGGCATAAAAACATTGAATCTGGCTGCAGAATGCTACTTATCTTCCTTTGCTTATGTAGAAAAATGGTATTGACTGTCAAAAAGAAAAACAATTAGCTAACAATGCAGATATTTTAAAAGGCTACCTTCCCAAACTTGTGAAAATGTAAAATTATTTGATTCAGAAGCTATTTAAAAAAATCATAATCAAGCTGCTCTGGCATTGATTGAACACATAAGCCAAATTCTTTTTTTCCTACTGAGCTGACAAAAATTATTGTAAATACTAGGATGTTTAAAGTCTAAGACAGTATCCTAAACTTTGATGTTACTTGCATTTAATTTCTAGATAAAGATGAGAAGACCTTTAAGTATAAGAAAAATCATAATTATAGAGAAGTTTTCTTTGTAAACTCCTTTAAATCATTTGAACATGTTACATTTATTTCTTCTCTAAGGACAATTTCTCTCTTTATTTATATCTAATTATATAATATTCTTGTCTTTGACTATGATGTATGACCGATAAATACAAATATAGATACTGTGGATGGTGACTGCAGCCATGAAATTAAAAGACGCTTACTCCTTGGAAGGAAAGTTATGACCAACCTAGATAGCATATTAAAAAGCAGAGACATTACTTTGCCAACAAAGGTCCGTCTGGTCAAGGCTATGGTTTTTCCAGTGGTCATGTATGGATGTGAGAGTTGGACTGTGAAGAAGGCTGAGCGTCGAAAAATTGATGCTTTTGAACTGTGGTGTTGGAGAAGACTCTTGAGAGTCCCTTGGGCTGCAAGGAGATCCAACCAGTCCATCCTAACGGAGATCAGTCCTGGGTGTTTGGACTGTCATTGGAAGGACTGATGCTGAAGCTGAAACTCCAGTACTTTGGCCACCTCATGCGAAGAGTTGACTCATTGGAAAAGACCCTGATGCTGGGAGGGATCGGGGGCAGGAGGAGAAGGGGGCGACAGAGGGTGAGATGGCTGGATGGCATCACCGACTCGATGGACATGAGTTTGAGTAAACTCTGGGAGTTGGTGATGGACAGGGAGGCCTGGCGTGCTGCAGTTCGTGGGGTCGCAAAGAGTCAGACATGACTGAGTGACTGAACTGAACTGAACTGAAGCTTACGATATTTTACCTAATATATTTCCAGCAAGTCAGTTTTTATATAAATGCTTTTAATAAAGTCTTTTGATAACCAAATGTGTAACTGCAATAAAATCAAAGGGGAACTATATATGATCAAAATTGTTTTAAAATATCTTTAGGTAAAAGAAGAATCATGACACTTTATATTTTTAAATATTTGCATTTCATACATTTCCCCATCTAAAAATAATCTTTATGAGGGAGATTTCTGTACACATATCCTTAGAAAAATGGGTTTCGGGTTGCTATTAACAGTCATTTAGCTGAACAGGTGAGTGCTGTGTAAACATTAATAAAGATTATTCCTTTAAATATATCAGTCAGTTTCAAAATTTTCCTAAAACTCCTTTTCCCTCCACTGGAGATACTAGGGTTATTTGCAAAAGTTCACTTCTAGAAGAAAAAAATGATCAATAAATCTAATACTTTTTTCTTTCCTTCAAGTATAAGTATCTAGAAATATTTTGAACTGTGGTGTTGGAGAAGACTCTTGAGGGTCCCTTGGATGGCAAGGAGATCTAACTAGTCCATCCTAAAGGAGATCAGGCCTGGGTGTTCACTGGAAGGACTGATGTTGAAGCTGAGATTCCAATACTTTGGCCACCTGATGCGAAGAGCTAACTCATTTGAAAAGACCCTGATGCTGGGAAAGATTGAGGGCAGGAGGAGAAGGGTACAACAGAGGATGAGATGGTTGAATGGCATCACCAACTCAATGTACATGGGTTTGGGTGGACTCCAGGAGTTCGTGATGGTCAGGGAGGCCTGGAGTGCTGCGGTTCATGGGATTGCAAAGAGTGGACAGGACTGAGCGACTGAACTGAACTGAACTGAACTGAATAATAGAGCAATTACTGTATTTTTCATTTTTAAAGTCATTGAATGGAGGGTAATTTTTCTATCTTCTATTCAAAGTCCCCATTCATTCATCATTAATTTCTTCATTCATTCATTCCACAAACTTTATTCATGGATTCATTTACTACACAACGTTTAATTGAGTATTTGAGGAAAAGCAAAAGGAAGCTGTGTTAATGAATATAATTATGAAATAGAATGAAAAATGAATATACACAGGTTTAGACTATTCCAATATTTGAGAGTAACAAAAAATAGATAATATGAAAAAACAAATCAAGTAATTCAACTCAGTATGTTATCTGTTCAAAATTATGGACTTATTACACTGTACTCAACAGGGAATGCATAAGCAAATAAGCTATACCTATACAATCAAGGAAATGATATAACATTTTAATTTTTATCTGTGAAATGTGAACTTTTGATGAAGACTGACAGTAAGGAAATACCCTTCTTGAAGAAAACCAAGAGAGATTGAAACCAGTCCCGAAAGACTAAACAAACTGGGTCAGAAAGGTTTCAGGTTTGCTTTTCTCAGGGACCTTTTTCTCTCAAATACTCCTTGAGCCCTATTTGTACTGAAGACAGACATTTTTCTCAGATGGTATATGATTATTCTCTTAAAACTTCCCTGAAACAGGGAAAGAGTATAAGCATTAAGCTTCAAATAATTTCTCTGCATGCAAGCAATTGTGTTGTCGACAAAGCCATGGTTAATGATATTTTATATGAAAATTCATGGAAAATAACTAGATGCAGTTAAGAATACTAAAGGAGAGAGTATTATTTCTTGAACATGAATAATTACACATGATCATGGATTAAAAGAAAATATTTTAGACAACATGTTGAATAATAGTTAAGAAATCTAATTTTGCCTGAGGACACTTGTTATGAAAATAATGAATAAAGAGGTTGATTTTGGTTTAGGAGGTTTCTCTCGAGAGAAAGAAAGAGAGAGAGAAACAAAGAATTGAAATATATTTAGTTAGTATATAGCCTTGTTTCTTCTGTAGAGAACACACAACAAAGTTAAAAAACCAGGAAACCAGAACTGTGATATTTCCAAATAGAATGAGAATATGTCATGTGAAACTTTAACTTACTAGTATCATATAATCTATTAGCCACTTTCTTAATTGTGATTGCTTTGCAAGTTTCAGACACAACAACCACCCTTTCTTTCTACTTTATGTTTATTTTAGTATATTTTTCTTTGCCTTTTCCTTCTTCATTTTTAATAACTGATAGGAAATAAAGATGCTTGTAACACATATTTGGGGGAAAAAACCCAAGTGTACTAACTTAGTAGTTTTCAAATCCATCATTCCCTTTCTTTGACAGAATGGAAATAGTATACAGGCATCTGAACATATTATTCTATATGTCTATATTATGTCTATATGTCTATATATTCTATATGTCTATATTATGTCTATATGTCTATATGTCTATATTAAAGAGACATACACCATTCTTCTTGGAAATTGCTCATTACTGAACTCCAGTATTTGTGGGCTTCCTTTGTGGCTCAGCTGGTAAAGAATCCACCTGCAATGCGGGAGACCTGGGTTCGATCCCTGGTTTGGGACAATCCCCTGGAGAAGGGAAAGGCTACCCACTCCAGTATTCTGACCTGAAGAATTCTCAGAGTCAGACACAACTGAGCGACTTTCACTTTCACTTTACTATCTTCTATTCTCTTAGTACCTCATACATGTGCTTCAGTACCTTCATTTGGAGCACTCTACAGTTTTCTGAGGCTTTTGTTTCAGGAACAACAAGTGAATCATAATTCCTAGCAGGTAAACGTTGCCATTTCTAGGTCAGGCCTTCTGATCAACTGAATTTGCACAGTGGAGCACTAAATATTCAGCTGTCCTGTTACAGAACTTCACTTTTTGTTTCTTTGTTATTTATATACTTCTATAAACATTAAAACAGAAAAATGATGCTTTCTGAGAGAAAAATAGGAGGCTTTTAAAAATTAAACCTCCTATTATGTCTCTAAATATTTATATATATTATTCTGATTTGTAATAGTTTTGTTTTCTTTAGATTTTCCAAAATAGTAAGTATTTCATTATACAAAAGGCTGAAAATAGAAAAAAAATCTTAGGGAGGAAATCAAAATAAACAAATGATTTCACACAGATAGATTGTTAAATACTTGCAGACATTTTTTTTTTTCCATAGGGGTGTATATGTGTGCATTTCCTCTCTTATTTTTATAATATTTAGACTATCACATATATATGTATGTATATATGTGTCTCTGTGTGTGTATTATACACTGATTCTTTTGAATTTTATCATGAGCATTTTCCATGTTATCAAATATTATTTGAAAGCATGATTGCAAATGATAGCATGATATTACAATCTGTGAACTATAATTTGCTTAGATTTTTTCAGTGTTTCATTTTACAACTATAGTGAATATTCATGTATACAAATTATTGCATGCATTTCTGGATTTTATTTCAAAATAATTTTTATTAAAGATATAATATATACTTATGGTTATAAAACAAACCAACAACAAAAAAATACATACACAGCACAAAGTTTAAAGTAAATAGATGCTTTCTTCCCACTAGATTCCTGATCTCAATTGCAGACATTTCTGTCATTAACAGTTCCTTAGGAAGCCTTCCAAAATTAAAAAAAGAGGCCTTTATAAATATTTTATCTTTTTAAAAAAATCTTTCTTGAAGGATCTTGTGGTTTTTCCACATCTGAGCATAAAGAGATAACTTATTTCTAGTAATGTTTTCATTGTATCATATGCATCATCTGTGCTATAATGCCTTTATTTTCCTAAGATATTCATTTAAGTTCTTTCCATTTTTTTCTATTAAACAATGCTACAAAAATATTTTAATTCATCTATCTTTCAGCACGGTTACTAGTATCTTTAAGAGAAATTCCTGAAACATAAGAAACTTAGTTAAAAACATTTGAATATATTTAAGTTTGAAAGCTATTTTCAAATTTTGTTTCTAAAATTTTTACCAAATTACATCTCTGAAATGAAGAATGAGAGTATTTGTTTCCTACTTTTCCATTTTTGCTATCTGATACATGTTATTTGTATTTTGCACTGCTTTAATAATCAGCAAAGCTAAGCATTTATTTTATGTTTTATTTAGCTATCTTCCTTTTCTTTTCTTTCTTTCTTCTTTTCTTTCCTTCTCCTTCCCTTCTTTCCTCTCTTCTTTCTTCCCTCCATCTCCCTCTCTCCCTTCTTTCCTTCCTTCCTTCCATGAAACTCCAGATAACAGCTTTTATCCATGAGGCCCTGATTAACCTGTAAGTGCTTTCACAGACACACGTGTTTGTGAGGGTATGTATGCTGTTGCTGCTGTTTAGGTGCTCAGTCGTGTCGACTCTGTGAGACCCCATGGACCGTAGCCCACCAGGCTCCTCTGTCCATGGGATTCTCCAGGTAAGAACACTAGAGTGGGTTGCCGTGACCTTCTGCACTAAGTCTCCACAGTTATAGCAAATCTGTGGTCACATATGCAGACAACTTTAGTTTATTAAATATGGAAGACTGGTGGATGGGCTGGCATTTACCATATCCCTTCCATTTGGTATTGGGTATTAACATACAAGTGGTAAGTTCCTAAATTAAATTAGGGCATATATCCACGTTTACTAAGTCACTTCAGTCATGTCTGACTCTGTATGACCCTAGGGACTAAGCCCACCAGGCTTCTCTGTCCATAGGATTCTCCAGGCAAAGAATACTGGAGTGGGTTGCCATGCCCTCCTGCAGGGGATCTTCCCTACCCAGGGATCAAACCCGGGTCTCCTGCATTGCAGGCATATTTTTTTACCACTGAGCCACCAGGGAAGCCCAAGTATATATATGACTACTTATAAATTAATCAAAAACCTTCTCAATAGCAAACTATTAAAAAGAGAAAGAGAGACTCATTGATTTCTCTTTTTAAGAGTTTGTTTTACACAGTTATAAATAAAATTTATACATAGTCAAATTTATTAGGCTTTTCTTTTTTGACATTAAGGTTTCAGTTCATACTTAGAAAATCTGTTTCTTCTCCAAGATTATTTTTTAAAGTTTATATTTTTAACTGCATAAGTATTTGGACAGATGCCCCTTATGAAAATGATTAAATATGGTAAAGATGTTTTTGAAAGTATTCTTAAAATATCAAATAATGAACTAATGAACATAGCAGTCTGAAATGATGAAGCCAAAATCTTCATGGAGGAGGGAATTCAGAGATGTAGGAGGAAAACTGAATATTTTTCTGTTCTTGGGGTGTTTGTGGAGCCAAGGAAACAGGGATCCAGTTCCCAAGGTCTTGTGGGAGAGGAAAACAAAACAACAAAAGCTTGGGCTTTATCCTTGAACCAGATTATTTTGTAAAGTAGCTGAGTAGCTCAAAGTGAAAAAATAAACACAAAACAAAATAAAATGGCAACAACAACAAAAAACCTCTAAACTCAGACCCAGTAGAAATAAGACTACCCTAAGCAAAGCTGCAAAGCTCTCAGATATGGGCATTATTAGACACAGCTGATACAAATTATAAAATAACTATGTTTACTCTATTAAAAAATATAAAAACAAACCAGAAAATATATCTAGGAATCAGGAAACTGAAATAATCACTGAGAAATTTGAAAGCAATCCAACAGAATCTTAGAAAGTATAGAAATGAGATCAATAAAATTAAGAATATAATGATGATGTATGTGTTTACCAGATTAGTTACAGCTAGAACATCCTGAATTACAGCTTAGTAGAAACCAATCAGAATGCAGCACAGAAAAGTAGAAATGGCAAATATAAAGAGGTTAATAGATAAGGAAGACAGAGTGAGACATTGTAACACTTACCTAAACTGAATTCCAAAGAAGAGAATGTGACAGAGTTATATCCAAAGAGATATTAACTCAGAATATTGTACAGTATATAAACTAAAAAACTTAACAAGTCTTAAGGAAGAAATAAAAAAAAATCAATCTATACTTAGATACATCAAAGACACTGAACAATACAAAAGATAAAGAGATATTAAAAGCAGTCAGAGAAGACAAATTAACTTCAAAGAAGATGACATCTGACTTCTCCACCACCCCAATGAAAAATAAGTGTCAGTCTCAACAACAAGCAAGTTGTGTTTTTCTCCCACAACAAGCAAAAGTATCTTTTAAGAACAAGGGTAAAACCAAAAGTAGACCACCAATGTGTTTTCCTGAGGGAAATTCTCAACCATATACTTGAAGCATAAGAAATATGAATCAAAATAAAAGTGTGATATGGAAGAATTAAAGAGCTAAATAAGTGGTATACACCCTAGTAAACCTGAACGTATAAGATAATAATCTATTGAAAGGTTAAAATAATATTATTGTGCATACTAATAACTAACAAGTAAGTATTCAGATGAAAAATAATGAAATTGTATCCTGGCCACATAGGATATTAAATAATCAATTACTAGTGGATTAAAAACATAAATGTGAAAGCCAAAGTCATCATACTTTAAGAAATAATTTGCGGAAATAGTTCTTTCATCTTATGATGGTAAGGAATTTCTGAAAACATAATGGAAAATCTTGATAAATTAAGAAATTCTACTCATGAAAGTTTTCTATAAAAAATTAAAAATATAGGCTCTGAAACAGAAGGTGACTTTTTGTAAAACATACATAGAAGAAAACATTAGTATTTATAATAAATAACTAAGCATATGGCATGATGTTTGAAAAGCCACAAATCCAATTTTAAAAAGGGACAATGACTTATACAAGCATTTACAAAACAAAGGAAAATCTGAAGAGAACTTCGATGATAATCTTCTCAGAAATAAAAGTTTAAACCATAATGAAATGCCATTACAAATCTCCATATTAGCTAACAAATAAGTACCTAATAGTACCAAGTATTAGTGATGACATGGTACAAGAGCAATTCTTTTACTATTGGTGGGAGTGTAGATTAGTAAATATCTTTGGATAGCAGTTTGGTAATATTTACTAATTTTATTCCTTCCTTTACATCCTAGAGGGATTTTTCCAGTGTGGACCAGGAGACACTAGAATATTCACAGCAGCATTGTTCATTATAGCCAGAACCTAGAAAAATTGAAATGTCAGCTAAAGTAGAGTAGGTACAGAATTTGCGGTACATTCATGTGTGCTAAGTTGCTTCAGTCTTGTCTGACTCTTTCTGACCCCATGGACTGCTGCCCACCAGGCTCCTCTGTCCATGGGGCTCTCCAGTCAAGAATACTGAATTGGGTTGTCTTGCCTTCCTCCAGGGGATCTTGCTGACCCAGGTATTAAACCTTCATCGCCTGCAGCTCCTACATCCCAGGCAGATTCTTTACCATTGAGCCACTGGGGAAACCCAGTACATTCACAGTAAGGAATATTATATGGCAAATGTTGAACATTAAAATGAAGGAATTAGAGCTGTGTGTAACAACAGATGCATTCCGCAAATATACTGTGGGAAAGAGGAAAGATACAAATGAATACACTGTATGATACTATTTGCATATAGAGGAAAACCAGGCAAGGTGACACTATCTCTTTCAGGATCACTGTGACCACTGCAGTTCAGAGCAGAGGTGGTTCCTATCAACTCTTAGGAGCTTATTGTTAAATTTTCATAAGTTTGTTAACAATTGGTAACTTGAATTTGCCATTATTTACAATAAGAAAGTCAGAAAATGCTAGAAATCAAAACTTTTGGGATCACTTTTTCTCTGAAGACCAAGTTGTTAAACATTTATTAGCATACTCTTGGGTCAGGGGCAAAAGGGATTTTGGAGTAATCACCAGTATCTGTTTCTAAACTGGATGATGATTAAATATGTTTTCACTCTCCAGTTGGACATTAAACTCTCATACATTTTTATGTCCTCTTGTATATGTATGATATCATACAACAAAAACAATAAAAGCAAAATACATTTCTCTAAGTAATTTCATGCTGTTAGATTTTATGTCTAAATCTTTGACGTTTCTGAAATGTATTTTGGTAATCAGAGTGAAATATGAGATCTAGCCTCATGGTTTTCAAAACTGGTCTGTGGCCAAACCTGGATCAGATACATGATTTTCCAATCCAAAGCCTATGTTTTTTGCTGTCCTGGAAACTGCCTCAGTATGTCTGGTGGTTTTCTCATCTGTCTCTTTGTGGTGTCCTATTGGAGAGTCTTGAGGAGGTAAGTTACTGGTATGAATTGGCTTTTGCAGCAGTGTGAATTCAAAGAAATGAAATTATTTTGTCCATCAAGTAGTAGAGTAGATTCCAAGATGATTCCAAGACCATTCCTCTTAATTTAAATAAACTTAAATCTCAATAGCAGTCAAGAGATTGGGAATGTATATACAACAGGTAACACGGTCTCATAACTCACAATCACTGGATTGTGTTTTCTTAATGTCTTCTTTTAAGATTTCTGGAAAGATTTCTCAGAGTCAGAAACATCTTAGATTACTATAACTTTCACTTTTAGCATGAGGCATTAAAAATGATTCATTAGAAACAGGTACAATATAAATATGTCACTCTCATTGATAATTTAGTTTTTATTCACTGTCAAATCATATATCATAATTGTAGTACCTGGATTTTTCTTCCTTGATTTTATGTCTAAGTAGATCTGTTTTCACCAAAAAGCACCCTTTGAGTACTGTAGAAGTATGTTTTAGTAACAAAATAAAGCTGAGACAGCTAATTAAAAACTTGATATTTAATACTACTAGCTATGACACCATATAATTTACAGCCCTGTAATTCCCCTTGATGGAATACAATCTTTCTTTGCTTTCTTCTAAGGAAAGATCATGCTATATTAAACAGAGTTCTGATACTGTCACACTCTTATCATGTTACAGAAAGCACTAATCCTTAGGCCATTCATTTGACTCCCTATTCCTGAAATAATCCATGTTAGGGCTTGGGCTGCTCCCTTGGGAATTTGCCTTTTTTGAGGATGCTGAGATCAGCCTTATAGTGCAAAGTGATTTTGGTTTTATGCAAAAGATGTTTTGATTCCAGGTGCTTATTAAGAGTTCCATTATTTTTCACTTGAGCATGTTAACCATGAGTTTATAGTCATTCCTTCTTTTTCATCCAATGTCCTCTACTAGAGGGAAATGTGTAAGAGAGGAGTTCTTTTTGTGACTTTTCGGATATTGAGTGGAGATAGTAGGATAACAAATAATAAAGAAGAATAAGAGAGAACAGAATAAGAGGTGTCTTAAACTTGATTTCATTCATTGGTATTGTATCCAACCAATTGCTACATACTTCAAAATTAAGTATATCCTATATTTAGTCTTTTCTCTCATCATGAGAAAATATTTGTAGCTGAGGGGATTCATTCTTTTCTTAGAATAAGGATTGAATATTCCTAATAAAGATAAGGTTTTTCTTTTTTTTTTTGGTGGGGGAAACCAAGTAACAGAAATTTGAAGGCTTTGGATGGAATAAGATGCCTACAAATGTAATTTTAAAATGATTTAATGAATGTCTCCATTACTGCAAATATGACTTCTATAACCATTTCTTTGGAAAATATTCCTAGGAGACAGTGAGCTGCAGTTGCTGGGCTAAGAGTATGAGGAAACAGAGAATAGATTTTGAAAGACTAACATAAATAAACTGTGTGCTACAGAACACATTGATTCATAAGGTGTTAAAAAAAGAGAGCCATTCTATGATAAAATAAATTTTAGAAAATGTGTAAAATAAGTTGAATTGATTTTGTTTTTGTAGTACCTCTTCTTATCCATATTGTAAGAGTAGGCAGAATTTTTTTGACCAAGGAACAAGGGATATCTCTCTGTGACTGCATATAATATGATATAATATTAATCACCTGGAGAAGGAAATGGCAACCCACTCCAGTATTATTGCCTGGGAAGTCCCATGGACAGAGAAGCCTGGCAGATTACAGTCCATAGGGTTGCAAAAGAGTCAGACACAACTCAGTGACTAAACAACAACAAGCCAAAACAAGCTATGTATTACTTGCATATTTATAATCTTGAAATACTTATTATATTTATTCACATCTTATACAAGAAAAGATTCTAAGAACAATGCTATAATGTTCAGATAGGTGTATTTGTCTGGCACTTGGGAAGAACACCTGGAGACATTAGACGTTAGTGAGGATGAAAGTGAAAGTGAAATTCTCTCAGTCGTGTCCAACTCTTTGTGACCCCATGGACTATACAGTCCATGGAATTTTCCAGGCCAGAATACTGGATGGGGTAGAGTTTCCCTTCTCCAGGGGATCTTCCTGACCCAAGGATCGAACCCAGGTCTCCTGCATTGCAGGCAGATTCTTTACCAGCTGAGCTACAGGGGAAGCCCAGTGAGGATAGGGAATTGAGTTATAATAAAAAGAAATATAGAAACTGAAAGCTTGAAAACAAAACTGTAAGCAAACTTTATGCATAGAGGCAAGGGGAATAGTCAAAGACATTGAAGAAGGTTGTATTTGTGCCAGGAAAGAAGAGGGAAAGGCTCATCAAAGTCACATGTCATGGTGGGTGAAGGAGGAACATACTGCCCCAATGCTCTTGAATTTGGTAATAAGATGCCAATGCTGATCTACAAGAGAGCACCTTTGGACAAATAATGAAAACAAATATAGCAAATGGTGGTTGAGTGAAAGTGTAGTTAGAAAAAAAGCAGTAACTGTTAACTGTTATTAAGTGGACTGATATTCTGAATATGAGAACAAAGAGGGAGGGGGAAGTTGTGAGTGCTGCTTCAAGTGTAAGAGAATGAACACAAAATGAAGGAGGAGAAGAAAGGAGACAGAACTGAAGATTAAACGTAGAAAGGAGGGCGGCCACATGTTCTAAGACAAAAGGAAGCTGAGAAGCACAGGCTGAAGGGCTTTAGGAATAGTCTGATTTCCTTTTGTAGATTCTTAGCATAGAAATTTATGAGCAATCTCACAAGTAAAATAGCACTTACTGCAGAATCTCTTCTCATGAATACTGAAATATAACATTTAGCTAAAAGTTTACTTTTCATCATTTGTTAATTTGAGTAATAGAATTCAACCTTTATTTATTAAGGGTGGAGAGATACATAGTGATTCATTTAATCTCAATGCCATTGAGTTTGTAATTTAGAATGAAGTTCAAAATTAATTAGAATATTTCAGATAATTAAAAAACAACAATAAATAAACTTTCACTGTCTTTAGACAATCACAATTGAATTCCTAATCTATATATAATCTATTATATAATATATATTATATAATATACTATATAATATATGGTATAATATATATTATATAATATATAATAGATTATATAATATATATATAGTCCTGATTCTACCACTTTTTAGTTCTGTAAGTAGATATTAATTCACTCAGTGTTGATATTTTATAATTATTATCAATATTTTAGTATCTCTCAAATGGAAAAAAAAGATTAACATAAGACATAGATTTCAAACCTGTTATATGAGCCATAAATGCATTTATTTAAAATAGATCTCTTTATGTTAAAAACCTATAAACCTTTTATTTCTTGGGGGTTTGACTGAGCTTTAATCAGACATAATTTTTCATGGATATGTTTAGATAATTGTTGAAGAATTGATGTTTTAAGTATTTTGATTGAATGATGGTCTATTTTGGGAACAATGAATACTTTATAAAGGGTCTCTGCAACAACCACTAATTAGCTTCATTTTAGCCCACAGTTAATTCCCAAGAATAACTTATGTAAATGATTAAACTCTAGTAGTTCTCCTGAATTTCATAACAATGAGATTTTGTGGCAAATTTCTGACAGCAGGTACATGTCTTTGTTGCCTTTTGAGAAAGGAATAATCCAAATACTAGAATTTATTTGGTTGTGGAGGTTTTTCCCTTTCCAAAAGCTTTGAAAGTATGAACTGAGAAAAGCAGACTAAAAAGAGCTTCAGGTTTGATTTCCATCTTAAGAACAAAGAAACAAATGAAAATGGGACTATTGTCTTTATCTCCACGGTTATTGTATACAGTATCCTTCTATAATCTCTTCAGGTAATGAGACTTAATAGCTGCCTTTGAGATATTAATGGAAATTGTCACAGACAAGGGAGATATTACTGCATCTAATGAACTAAAGTAAGACTAAAAGGAAAGGAAAAGGAACAATAAGTAAAATCTGAAAAAAATAAAAAGAATTTAACTAGTTTCTAAAATTTAACCCTGTAGTAGACTGTGATATAAAGTCCAATAATAGAAATGCATTACTAGTCAGTTTTCTAAAATATCATTTGTCAAGCACAACTGGCAGCCTTCTTCTTTTATTATTTTGCATTTACTTGATATTTAAAAGCCTCTTGACATCAGTATTATGCAATACCTAAAAGCAGAAATTTTGTATGGCCCCCAAGGGCAAATCGGATCATTAGGTTTGAATCACCAAACAAAAGGACAGATTCCAAGGAAAACTCCAAACATTCAAACAAAATAATGGTTTAATAGTAGAAAGAACAATGAAATAATTTCAATTGAATTCATGTGTATATTTGAACAGATGTCTGAAAAGGCTCAAATTTAAATCACTTTTTTATAGTAATTATATTATTGATTCTGCCTCTTTCAATGCTCACCTTTGGGCTACACTAATTTTCCAAAAAGCTGATGTTTAGATATTGCAATGAAATGTACTCTCTTTCTCTTGTTTCTTGAAAGTTGAGTGGTTTGTGGCTGCTACGTAAGCGGTGGTGTGTAGCCATCATAATTAGATTAAAGATGCACAACTGAGCTGTCAGAGAATTATGAGGTTAGTACATAAGTTATGATGGCAACCAGGCTTCTTTTTATTTTTTTAAGGACATTCCCTGAGGAAATTGCAAATAGCTCCATCCAAACTTCCTAAGAAAAAGACGCATGCCAGGTTTCTGCCAGGATAACAGTTGATGTCTAATTGAGCCCGGGATTGTTAAAATGTCTCCTTTTTATAGTACTGAATAATGTAGAGCTAATGAACAGATTCCATTTCAAATCTGAAACACCAACTCTTTAGCAAAGATTCTTTTATGATTTGGCTTACTTTATAAAAAATTTAAAACATGGGGACTGTTTTTAGCACAGCCCTGTCTACATATATTGCTAAATTTTCATTAAAATTTACCTGTAAATTGTTTACAGCACATATACAGCTATTCTAATAAGATCTGACTGGTGAATTGATTGGTCTTGAAAACTGCATTCCATTTTAATCATATATTTTGGTTCAAGAGTGAAAAAAACTGATTCCTTGTCCATCGCTGTCTTCTTTTTTCTCTGATTTTCAGACATGTAGAACATTCCCGAAATTTTTAGACAGCTAATGCTTATCCCATGCTTAAGAAGAAATACTTATTTTTTCCCTTCAACTGTGGATATTACAAACAGAGATTAGTGGCCTCTCACTTCAGAGCTGTCAGTGTTGAAGTGGTGTGAGCTATTAACATTCTGTTGTAAGTGGTCAGAAGCTTCCTTGGGCATTCCTGTCAAAAGGCCACTAAACCCTCTGGTTTCTGCTGTTTTCACTAAGATAATCCATTCCTGTCCTTTCTGATTGGTTGGTGCCATTCAATATGCCATTATTTACTAATGATCCCATGCATTTGCTGATTTTTTTTTCCTTAAAAAAGAAATAAAAGGGTAAGTCTTAAGCTTTTTGCCTATTGATTCTTTGATTTGACTTCAACAGAAGTATTTTACTCCAGGAAAATAAAATGAATAATTTTTGTACTATTCTTTTTTAGAAATAAAACTAAATATTATGCTGGTTGTGTGTCAGAACAACTCCCAAAAATATCAGGTCACTCATGTAACCATTAAGACAGATATACAGAGTACCAAGAGATGTCCAAAAGTTAGAACCCATCCTTTGCTGGCTCTGTGCTTCCTCTGAATTGCAGCCTTTACAACAGTTCTATCCTGGCACTTGCTTATTAAAGGAATAAGAATAACATTACACACTGGTAAGAAGACTGTACATATATATTCTCATTCACCTTGTTCAGTTAATTTATGAAATATCATGTATTTTTCCCATAGGTCCTAAATCTTATTTTTGTATCTTGGCTAGGGAATCAAAAGATAGTCTGAGTTTTAATATTATGAGTATATGTCTGTCTCATGACATCACTCTTATGAAACAATTAATAATGAATTTTCTAATTAATTAGTTAATTATTTCTTTCAATAGCTCTTTGTCCTGTGCCTATTTAGAATAGGCACAGTGGCAGACATTTTAGCTAAAACAGTAAATACATTGAACAAGAAATTCCTAGCCTATAGGATTTGCACTGCAGAGAGAGGAAATAGAACATAAAGAGACAAATATAGTGTATTAGATGAATGAGTGCAATGAATAAATATAAACTTTGAGAGGGGGATTAAAAGAGTCCGCATGAGCAGGAAGAGTAGTGATGAAATATTAAGGTTTACATACCTGAGGAATCAATTCTGAGAATTTCTTTTTAGGATTTTCTCATATTTTACCAAACTTTTAAATTAGAATGAGACTGATTATTTAGATTTGAGGAATTTAGTTGTGCTATTATTGCCAACTTAAATTTGACATATTTTTCTTCACTTTATTTTCAAGCTCTGATCTAAACCCTTGCACTTTTACATGTTGCTAACACTTCTATGAGTTAGCAAATGGAATTCTGTAATCGCCTTCAGGGAAGTTTTTTGAAAACAGATAAATAATTACCTGGGTTTTATTTAGATTTAGTCCTCTCTTGAGTCACATTGATCCCTAAATCTCCCTCAATTTTGTTAGTCTAGTATGCATTCCATCTTCCAAATAGGTAAATAGATAGATGACAGACAGAAGGCAAGAGAGAGGGAAAAAATGGTACTTTGATCACTATAACTCCAATCTTTCATATATTAAAATTCTAATGAAAAATGCAATGCCTCATAAATAAAACTCTCTATTTGTTACTGCCTTCTTTGCCAGTGATCCTGATAAAAGAAATTTCATTTTAATATTAGTTCTATTGGGGTCAGAAAAGATTGGACTTGTGCACTTTGAGGAGTCAGCTAGACTCAGCTAGAACAGGATGTTTTGCTTTTATGAAATGATGTCTAAGGTTAATGTCAGAGGACATAGACCCACCTCTGTCCTCCACTTGGCTTCAATAAGGCAAGAATGAGTGTATAAAGTGTGAATGTGGCCCCATAAATCTAACAGACAGTGGAATACCTAGATTACTCTTCTAGAATCTAGTGATTGTTTTTAAAAAATTGATTAATCTGTTTGACAGAAGCCATACCTCCCCTTTTTTGGAGTGACTTTCCCTTGAGGAACAAATAATCTCTAATTCCCATGCACAATTCTATTAATATTAGCCTTTATAATAGGATATTTAGAAATTTTTACACAAAAGAAATAAACCTCAATTTTCTTGTGATGTATGCTAATTTTTAATTTATATTTATTGAGTTTTAATATTTAGAATTATTTAATTCACAATTTTATTAGACTAATTTGTAAGAGAAATATTTATTTTATTGCTAAATAGGCTTTCTAAAATAATTGAATAATTAAAATAGATTTGCTAAATAATTAACCAACTTTTCACAATATATAAATCTATTTTTTTCTTTCCATTTTTTTGAGGAGAAAACTGCTACATAAAATAAATTTTTCTCCACATTATAACTAATTATATTTAAGAGGTTATAAGATAATAAAAACAATAATGTGCTGAGATTAGGGAACTTCATAGTTATATGTAGCTTACATATTTCTGTTCATTTCCACAGATAGTCAATCTCAAATTCAACAAATTGTAAGTCGCCTCATATGAAATATATCACTTTTCTATTATCGAAAAACACTCTAGTCTGTGAAGAAAAGTGAAATAGAATCTATTTGTACTTAAAAATAGACTACTCTGATATTTAATTGAATCTCTGACAGTGCTTGTTCAAATACTTTCACATGTGTCCTCATATAAAATGAAAATAAAAACAATCATATTTAATCAAATATCCTGGTAAATTAAACTAGGCTTATTAATGCAGATGCATTGATTTGAATAGAAAAAAACAACCGTACACACCAAAGACATTTATTACTTGACTGATAGTGTTTTCTTAAAATATCCCCCCTTTCTAGTGGTAAATAATATTAAGATACAAAAAGATTTAGTGTAGATGCTTTAACAAATTAAGATTCAATTTTATCCATTCCTGGATTCCACAAGCATTTACAGAATGATCTTTGTGCTCAGATGTGGGCTAAGAACCTGTATGAAGTTTAACATCCAATGAGAAAGACATACAATGAAATCTATAAAGGGTATAATGGGATTGTGCAAAAGCATGCTGCAGTCCATAGCGTTGCCAAGAGTCGGACACGACCGGGAGACTGAAAAACAACAGAAATCTGTACAACATGGTATGAGAATTTAATAAGTGGTGCAACGTTGCATAGTGCGTCAAAGAATGTTTGAGAGGGGAGATGATACATTAACTATGGCTTGAGAATCTCACCAGAAACCCCCCAGGTTAAAAGCTGGGAAAATGCATGTGTATGGGAGACACACAAACAAGGGAAATCAGGCTCTAGATGAATAGGTGAGGATGACATGTTCAGGGAGCCCAGAATAGTCTTTTGTACAGTGGGCCCCTGAACAACCTGAATTTGAACTGGGCAGGTCCATTTATATATGGATTTTTTTCAGTAGTAAATATTTCAATGCTTCATGATCTGTGGTTGGCTGAATCCATGAATGCAGAACTGTGGATACAGAAGAACTGCAGATACAGAGAGCTGACTATAAGTTATATGTGGATTTTTTGACTATGCAAAGGATTAGGTCCCCCCAAACTCTGTGTTTTCAAGGGTCAACTGTAATTAGAGGGATCAGGCAGCCTAGATCATGATGAGGTTTTTTTTTTTAAATTAATTTAGTCACTCTAAAAAATGGGTAGAGGATCTAGGTAGGTTCTTAAGTCCTGTGTTCTTCATTAAAGTTGTCTTTTGTCCCTCAAAATTATACCAAAACATGAAAAAACCATTTCTGAGGTTGCCACTCTCAGGTAGAAAAGATAAATGGGTACAGGTGTGTGTGTTAGTCACTCAGTCATGTCTGACTGTTTGCAACCCCATGGACTATAGCTCACCAGGCTCCTCTATCCATGGGATTCTCTCCAGGCAAGAATCCTGGAGTGAGGTGTCATTTCCTTCTCCGGGGAATCTTCGTGATCCAGGGATCAAATCCAGGTTTCCTGAAGTGCAGATAGTTTCCTTTTACCTCCTGAGTCACCAATATATAGACTTATACACATTGATAAGAAAATCCAGCACATTTATGTTGATTCCCTTAAACACTTGAAAGTAAAAACATTGTATCCTTTGCTTGTTGCCTTGTTTTCTTGCATTGTATTCTGTATTGATGAAAGAGATATGCAATCATCTAGAACAATTAGTTCAAGTTGACAAAAACTATGCAATCAGTCTTTGGAGGAGAGCATGCAACAAATTCTAACGGATTCAGTAAATACTGGTTGAGTGCCCTCTAAGTGCTGGAGGTCAGGGCTACACATATGGATGAGATGCCCTTCTTGACTTTGAGGATTTTATGATCTCCCAAAGCAGTAAGAGAAATAAACATATCTTCAAAACACAGAAGTGAATTATAAGAAAGTAACAACCCATGGATAATACCTGGGAGCAAGATCAGGATCTTCCCAGGAATTTAAGCAAGACATCTTGGAGGAGGGAGAGCTTAACTCAGTATAGAAGAACAGGTGGTGAGTATCCTTCAGCAGAATGGGACTAAGCAAAAGGCAGGAATTTCTGTGGTGTTTGCAGGAATACAGAGAATTTGAAATTGTTGGAGTGTCAAGTCTGAAGTGATGACTGAGCCTAGAAACGAAGCTATGGAGCTAGACAGGGACCAGTGAGGACAGAGGTGTTTTCTTATCCATCTTATGGGGTTTGAAGTTAGTGTTGTAGGTCAGGGGTCCCCAGTCTTTTTGACAGCAGGGACAGGTTTTGTGGAAGACAATTTTTTCACAGACTGGGCGAGGGGGTGGGGATGGTTTCAGGATGATTCAAGTGCATTATTATATTTGTTATCCATTGAATTTTTATTATTATTACATGGTGATATATAAAGAAATAATTATACAACTAACCATAATGCAGAATCAGCAGTAATATGAGTGATGGGGAGCAGCTGTAAATACAGATGAAGCTTTGGTTGTTTGACCCCCACTTACCTTCTGCTGTGTGGACCAGTTCCTAATAGGCCATGGACCCAAACTAGTTTGTGGTCCAGGGATTGGGGACCCCTATTCTAGGTAACAAGACATTAAATCATTTTCAGTAGGGAGAGAGCACAATTATATTTGTACTTATATAGCTGCAGGTGCTGCTGTTCTGCGGGAGTGATGGGGAGAAGTTTCCAGGTTCCAGGACCACAGAACTGTATCCATCTCACTCACTATTCATCACAATCCCTGCAAACGAGGCAGGTGCTCCATAAATTTTTGTTGAATAAATAAACAAACCTTTCAGTGGTTATTGATGAAGGAGACAAGCCTGAATCAGGACAGCAGTGATAGAGAGTGGAGAAAAAGGAAAGGGTACAAATACAGGGAAAAAAATTATAGCAATTAAGATTAACAAAATATGATGAAGTATTCTTAGAGAGAGAAAGAGAAATTTAGAATGATACAGGGTTTGGAGAAAGGGAACGTTTTGTTGGGTTGATTAAAAAAAAAATCCCCATGAGATACACATGTTTGCTTCTTAAAGGTGTATTTATGTTTTTGGTAGTTTTACATCAGTATTAGTAGGACTCCCAAGCAGTTATTACTTGTTACTTTTTTGGTGGTAATGCATAATACACACACAAAGAGACTATAAGATTTCTACGGGCATAAACTGTCTAACACCTCTTAACTGTAACACACATCACAGGCTTTTGTTAAGAATCTATAAATTAATTGGCATTATTTTTTTAATTTAAGTCAAAATCTCAAATATTATATTTTTAAAAACCATAATTTCATTGTGGATGTGATGATATGTCCTTTTGCAGCCTCAAATCCTATATCTTCACCATCCATCCCCTAGGAACTATGTATATTTGAAACTCTCTTATAATTTGCTCCCTTTCTTATTTTGGTACCTCAGCCTCATTGATTTGGTACTTCAGTCTACCTTGGGTAGAATACTTTTATAATAAACTCTGACCTACAGGAATGAGAACAGATGTGTTTCCCTGGCCCTGAATTTCTGGTTCCAGTTGGTGCATGGACACAAGTTTCAGAACTAGATCCACTCTTCCTGTTTTTTATTCTATTTGTGTTTTCTAACTTACCCCTGTGATTTGACAGTTCTACTAGGATCTCTGTCTTATTTCAAGATGGTATTGTATAATGTACATGAAATACATATTACAGAGCTGATTAGGCAGATGTGATAATTATAGGAATAGTCATTTTTTTTTTCCTTTAGGAGAATGAAGAAAAAATGTAATTCAGGAAAAATGGACTTTATATTATTTATGAAGGGTGTGTTGTTTTTGGTGTAGAGGGCCAATTTAAATCTAGTTACACTTATACATTTTATGAAAGGATTTGCACATGTTGAGAGGAATTTTAAAGACAGAAAATAATGTAATTTACATTCATGAATTTATATTATACTAGCCTTGCACTGTTTTTGCTAATAGAAACTGTAGTGATGAACATGTAAAGAAGTAAAAGCAATATAACTTTTTCATGCTTAAATTTGCTTATCATAACACCATAAATTTATTGCTGTAAGTATGAATAACTTAATGCAGTCTTATATTTGCCAATGTCCATAGGCAAAAACTCTGATAGAAACAAATAAACTCACTTTGAATGGGAAGCTTCTAATATCACAAAATCAATAGAATCAATAGTAAGTTATAGTCCCATAACAATAACTAATTCAATGTGTTTCACTTGGGTGAGTTATTTAAAGCAACAATATCTTTTTTGTCTGTCCCATTAAATGGAAAACGCATCTATATTTAAATCTTGCTAGTAGAGGTTGCTGATAAACATATACTTAATTAATACATAAATAATTTCTCACTTCCAAAACAATTAAAATTCAATGGTGGAAGTGGGAAGGATATAAACTCTAAATATTTTTTGAATGATTGAATCAACAAGTGAAAAAATAATTTGATGTGGTCAATGCATATTCTGACTTTGCTGGTGGCTCAGACGGCATAAACTCTGCCTATAGCTTGGGAGACCTGGGTTCGATCCCTGGGTTGGGAAGACCCACTGAAGAAGGGAAAGGCTACCCACTCCAGTATTCTGGCCTAGAGAATTCCATGGACTGTATAGTCCATGGGGTCGCAAAGAGTGGGACACAACTGAGTGACTTTCACTTTTACTTTCACCCATTCCAGTATACTTGCCTGAAGTATTCCATGGACAGAGGAGCCTGGCAGGCTACAGTCCATGGGATTACCAAGGGTTAGACATGACTGAGGCATTAACATACACTTTTACTTTTCAATGCATATTCTAAATATACATAAAAATTTAAGATTTCTATTTGTTATAAAAGTTGAAAGCATTGAAACACACCTTCTAATTTTATAGATTTATATAGCTATAAGAAAATCTGCTGATATTTGTAATTTTCTCCAAAACTCTGCTTGATTCTAGAAAACTTCCTTCATGACCTGAAATGTGCATCACAGAATAATTTCTATAATCTATGAACATTGTAAGTAAGAAAAGCACTATAACTTAATACAACAAAGAATAATTTATGTGGACTCTCAAAATCAGATTTGTTCTTTATATAGGAAGAAGGGGAACAAGTGGATGAAGTATGAGTAGTATCTTTTCAGCCTGGAAAATTGTGTGGTCATAGAGTCATATATTTCTAATTGTGTAACTTGGCTCTGTGTTCAGGAGAATATCACTTAGATGTCCTTGTCCTGAGTATTTTGATTTTTTATAAATATATGAGTCTCCTTTAAAAGCTTTCAGGCATGAGCCTTGAGGTAGTAAATCAAGTTTACCTGAGTATGCATTATAACTGTCTAATCCATGAAAGTGATACTCTTATTTGTTTTGTGATATTTGACTCCCTGTTAAATACTTTAAAATGGAGGTGCCTCTCTGTCCCTGTGGTGTGAGGGTACTTAATATCTAAGAGGATTCAGTTGTCATGAATATATTTAGAGGGTCTTAAAATACTCTGTTAGATTGGAGTCATTTTGAAGAGTAGTCTATTCATTACCCATCTCCAAAAAATAAATGTTGGCAATTATAATATATCATAAAAGAGTGTGTTTTTCTCCTATGTCTGTCTACTTCACATTGGAAAGTGCACTTAAATGGTGGTAGATGAGGATGTTAGGGAAAAAATAGGCTTATGTATTGTCTACTCGTTTCTAGGACTCAACTCAAACTAGGAGTAATTGAAATTGACATACTCATTAGATTTCCCAGAATTATTTCATTAGGCAGAATGCATTCATTTAAAGCTATTCCTTAAATATATATGCTATAAAGAGATTTTTCTTTTTTCATTAAAAATATCATCTATAAGAAATGTAATATTGATATGGTAAAATAAAATCTACCTGTAAATAGAAATAAAGCCTAAAGCAAAGTGACAGACTGGATAAGAGGGGAATTTTGGGTAGAACCGATACATGTATATATATTGCTGAGTCCCTTTGCTGTCTACCTGAAACTATTGCAACATTGTTACTAATTGGCTATACTCCATTATAAAATACAAAGTTAAAAAAAAAAATCTAAGCAAAGACAAACTTAAAGCTATATGGATCTTTAAAACATTTACAATTTGTTTCCAAATGGTAAGAGACCATACCAAATTAAAACTGAGCTCACACATAATAGAAATTTTTCTAATACTCTCATTAAACTTGAAACTTAGATTTGTGGAAAATCAGTACTTCTGACTATTTTGATTTTGCACTTTGAATTAGGTTTTACATTTCTATGTTTGTTTTCAGCATACATTCAATAATGGATCACTATAAAGAAACATTTGGACTTTCCTGGTGGCTCAGACGTTAAAGCGTCTGTCTACAATGCGGGAGACGTGGGTTCGATCCCTGGGTTGGGAAGATCCCCTGGAGAAGGAAATGGCAGCCCACTCCAGTACTATTGCCAGGAAAATCCCATGGACAGAGGAGCCTGGTAGGCTACAGTCCATGGGGCTGCAAATAGTCGAACACGACTGAGCGTAGAAAGATAATTATTCAACAGGAATTTATTTATTGCCTCTCAAATAGTGGTTTCCTTTCTAGGTACTAGTTATATAGTGTTGAACAAGACTTTTATTTATTCAAAAATAGTTATGAAGTACCCATTATACGTCTGATATTTTTACGTCTGATATTGTTTTAGGCCCTAGAAGTATAGGAACAAGGGAAAAGACAAAAGTTTCAATCCTAGTAGTTTGTGTGAATGTGTGTTGCGAGGAGGAAAATTTTAAAAAATAGATACAATAATAAATGAAATATAAAGTGTTAGTAATCAGCCCTAAGAGGGGAAACAAAACAAGGAAGGCAAGTAGGAAGTGTGTGGTGGTTGTAGTGACAGGGTTGGCAATTTTTGACAGGGTTATTAGAGATGTCCTCACAGAGGATGTGACATTTGAGTAAAAGTCTGAGAAGAGACGTGATAAGCAGGGAGCAACGGGGCTGCATGAAGTGTATGCAGGAAGAAGAAACAGCAAAAACAAGGGCCTCCAAGCAGGCATCAGGATGGTGCCGGTATCACAAAGGAGAATGAAGGATGGGGGTAAATGGTGGGGGCAACTGATTCCTACGATCTTTGTAGACAGTTTAAGGGCTTGGCTTTCACTCAGAGAGAAATAAAAAGCCACGGAATGGCTCTGAGTGGTACAGGGATACGATCTGTGTTTTATTTTAATGAGATAATTCTGGCTACTGGGTTAAAAATAGATTGAAAAGCATATGACCAATGTCCTTATGAGAGGAGGAAATTTGGACAGAGAAATGTGCAGACAGACACTGATATGAAGATACATGAAGAAAGAACTATCTATAAACCAAGGAGAGAGGATTCAGAATAAATAATCCTGGCAACACCTTGATCCCAGACTTTCAGCCTCTGAAATTGTGAAAAAATTAGTTTCTGTTCTTAAGCCATCCGGTCTTTAGTACTTTGTTGTAGCAGCCATAGTCTACTAGTACAATGTTCAAACAAGTTTTCCAAATGATGACTTTGAAAACAAAGAAAGATAAAAATGTTTATTTACAAAACAGACAGAGACTCACAGATAGAGAAAATAAATTTATGGTTACCAAAGGGGGCAGGGGGCTGAGGAATAAATTAGGAGTTAGGGATAAACACATACACACTACTAGTATATAAAATAAATAACTAACAAGGACCTACGGTACAGTACAGAGGACTATACTCAATATTTTGCAATAACCTGTAAGGAGAAAGAACCTGAAAAGGAAATGAATCACTGTACCGTACACCTGAAACTATCATGGTATTTTATTTTTCAACAAATGAAAGACAGTTTTATACATTTAACATTTTTTTTCTGTTGTGTCCAAGTTAATAACTTATCAAGAATACTGGAGTGGGTAACCATTCCCTTCTCCCAACCCAGGGATCACATCCAGGTCTCCACATTGCAGTCAGACTCTTCACTGTCTGAGCCACTAGGGAAGTCCATTTGCTTTTCTGTCCATTTGAATTTCTATAATGTTAAAAGAGAACATGTTTTCTCAGTGCACATGCTCAGTATAGGATGGAAGAGAACAAAATACAATAAAAGGACCAAGAACATTTTTCTAAGTTATTGATGTAAAAGAAATCTCAAAAATTGTAGAAAAATTTTTCATATTAGAATGCATTTATTTCAAAAATATTTTTTCTAATTTGAAAACAAAGTTAACTTTTAGTATGTTCTATTAGTAACATAACTAACATGATTTTTTTTTCATTTATTTTTATTAGTTGGAGGCTAATTACTTTATAATATTGTAGTGGTTTTTGCCATACATTGACATGAATCAGCCATGGATTTACATGTGTTCCCCATCCTGATCCCCCCTCCCGCCTCCCTCTCCATCCCATCCCTCTGGGTCTTCCCAGTGCACCAGCCCTGAGCACTTGTCTCATGCATCCAGCCTGGGCTGGCGATCTGTTTCACACTTGATAATGTACGATTCGATGCTGTTCTCTCAGATCATCCCACCCTTGTCTTCTCCCATAGAATCCAAAAGTCTGTTCTATACATAACATGATGTTTTAAATCAATTATATTTCAATTAGAAAGACTGTCATAAAAAAGAGAAGAGATTAAAAAGAGAATGGTGAAAGCAGGGAGTCCATTTAGGAGGCTATTTTAAAATTTACAGAGAAGGGCTGCTGGAGCAGACCATAGGAGAGAGAAGAGGTTGGGTGTAAGATATATATATTTAGAAGACAAAGCATCAATTGAACTTGATGACCACTGGGCTGTAGGATTTTATAGAAACAGAAGAGAGAGGAATGATTCCAAAGATCTTGGCCTGAACAACAGAATACATAAATTTATCATTTTCCTTGATGAGGAAGTCATGTATGGATGTAGTCAGGTGTGGATATGAGAGTTGGATGATAAAGAAGGCTGAGTACCAAAGAACTGATGCTTTCAGATCATTGTGTTGGAGAAGACTCTTGAGAGTCCTTGGACAACAAGGAGATTAAACCAATCAATCCCAAAGGGAATCAACCCTGAATATTCATCAGAAGAAATGAATATTACAAAATAAAGCTTGTTACTTTAGCCAACTGACTCACTAGAAAATTACTCTAATGTTGGCAAAGATTGAAGGCAGGGGGAGAAAGAGATGACAGAGGATGAGATGGTTGGATGATATCACCAACTAGATGGACATGAGTTTGAGGAAGCTCCAGTGGCTCAGTGGTAAAGAACCCATCTGCCAAGCTGGACCCATTAGTCCAATCCCTGGGTAGGGATGATCCACTGAAGAGGGAAATGGCAGCCTACTCCAGTGTTCTTGCCTGGGAAATCCCATGGAGGGAGGAGTCTGGTGGGCCCCAGTTGCAAAAGAATTGGACATGACTTAGTGGCTCAATGTCAACAACAAGTATTAACTGGCATTCATTGAATACACTCTGATTTCTGAGTATTGTAGTAAGCATTTTATAGATAATGTTTTATTTATTTTCATACTAATCTTACTTTATAGAGTTGTTGCTCTGTCACTCAGTAGTGTCTGACTCTTTGAGACCCTGTGGACTGCTGCATGCCAGGCTTCCTTGTCCTTCACCATCTCCTGGAGTTTGTTCAAACTCATATCCATTGATATGAGAAGGTGCCCAACCTTCTTTATGATCAACTCTCATATCCATACAGGACTACAGGAAAAACATAGCTTTGATTATACAGACCTTTGTTGGCAAAGTAATATCTCTGCTTTTTAATATGCTGTCCAGGTTTGTCATAGCTTTTCTTGCAATGAGCAAGTGTCTTTTAATTTCATGGCTGCAGTCACCATCCACAGTGATTTTGGAGCCTGCAAAAATAAAGCCTGTCACTGTTCCCATTGTTTTCCCGTCTATTTGCCATGAAATGATGGAGCCAGATGCCATGATCATAGTTTTTTGAATGTTGAGTTTTAAGTTAGCTTTTTCACTCTCTTCTTTCATCTTCATGAAGAAGGCTTTTAGTTCTTTGCTTTCTGCCATAAGGGTGGTGTTATCTGCTTATGTGTGGTTATTGATATTTTTTCCAGAAATCTTGATTCTGGCTTGTGCTTCATCTAGCCCAGCATTTCACATGATGTGCTCTGCATATAAGTTGAATAAGCAGGGTGACAATATACAACCTTGGTGTATTTCTTTCCCAATTACTGTGAAACAGTAATTATCCTTATTTTATAGATGAGAAAATTTAATTTCAAAGATGTGCTTTAGTTTGTCTAGATACACACAGTTAACATATATTGGGTGGAGTTGGGTCTCTAGCCTAGTCTGCTTATTCCAGAGTGCTCTTTACTGTCTTCCCAGATGACTATATTTTATTTTCCAATCTGTGGCAAGATAATAAGCTACATTTTAGACCTCACAACAATATTATTCATCAGTTCCAGATGGTCCTTAAAACCTGTGATAAGTCAAAAGGAGGCAAAGCCTTAGCTTCCCTATTGAAGACTAGAAGACTTCCAAAGTAAAATCCGACAAATATCTTTACAAGTTCATGTTTCCCAAGCTTCATATTATTTCTGTTGACATAGATTTTAATAATACAGCAATACATAAAAGCATTATTATTGAAAGATTTGAATGCTATGGGCACATGTACATATTAGAAACAATTCAGTCCTAATTTACTCTTTATTTGGTTTTGCTTTTAAAAAACTTTCATTAGAGTATAACTGATTTAAAATATTGTGTTAGTTTCTGTTGTACAGCAAGGTGAATCAGTTATATATATATATATATATATATATATACATACATACATCCACCTTCTTTTAGATTCTTTTCCCATATAGGTCATTAGAGTGTATTGAGCAGAGTTCCATGTGCTATAGAGTAGGTCCTTATTAGTTATCTACTTTATACATAGTAGTGTGTATATGTTAAAGATTCCACATATAAGCAACATTGTATTTATCTTTGACTTACCTAACTCAGTATGACAATTTCTACGTCCATCCGTGTTGCTGCAGAATGACATTATTTTGTTCTTTTTTGACTGAGTAATATTCCATCACAAATATACTCTTACATTTATTCCTATTCCCGTCCCTGAAGGTAAAATTGCTAATATATTAGTATACAGCCTGTATACATTATATGTATTTAAGCATACATGTAATTATGTAGGGCTTCCCAGGTGGTGCAGTGGTGAAGAATTCACCTGCCAGTGAAGGAGATGCGGGTTCAATCCCTGGGTCAGTAAAATCTCCTGCAGGAGGAAATGGCAACCCACTCCAATATTCTTCCCTGGAGAATTCCGTGGACAGAGGAGCCTGTGGGCTATAGTCCATGGGGTCACAAAGAGTCAGACACAACTGAAAGACTAACATTTTCTTTCATTTTCTTTCTTTTCAAGGGATGACTTATATTTGAAAATTGGCCTGGGACTGAATGGGCAACTTATGTTTCTTAGTTCATTAATGGCACTCATCTCTATTTTACAGATGAGGAGACCGAGGACTATCGAGAGGAAGTGGGTTAATAAGGGTCACACAGCTAGTAAGTGGCCAAGATTTGAATCAAACCACTGGGACTCTGTACTCACATATAACAACAGGCTTTACTTCCTGTCCTTTGGCTCCCTTCCTTCTGCTATTTTGGGACAATTTTCAAAGTCTCCATTCATTGCAAGAAGATTAAACTTGGTACCCTGAATATCAGATTATCTTTTCAAAAGTTATTTTTCTTTAATAATTTCTCCCATGATTGGGAGACTGAGTCGCTTTTAAACAACAGGATGCCTACTGAACTGTACTGTAAACTAGAGTTCCAAGCTAAATATAGAAATTAATACTCTACAATGATCCTTACTTATTCTCAAATGAAGGAAATACCTATAGAAAGTCAGGGCTGGTGCACTGGGATGACCCTGAGAAATGGGATGGGGAGGGAGGTGGGAGGGAGGGTCAAGATAGGGAGCACATGGCTGATTCATGTGAATGTATGGCAAAAACCACCACAATATTATAAAGTAATTAGCCTCCAATTAAAATAAAAAAAAAAGTCTTTTAAGCTTAAGCTGTAAACCACTACGTAAATGAACTTTAAAATAAAGATGACAATTAAAGAAAAAGCCTAGTATTTTTGGCAATATGAAGGCAAGTTTGTTTGAAGGTTGTTATTTACAATTTTATAAATAGAAAAGGCATGAGCAGAAGGTCAGCACTTGTGCTTTCCCTCTGATCACATATATGAGGGAAGCAGAAAATGGTTTTGTGTGGGAGGAAATTAATTCCTTACATCTTTTACTCTCATTAGGGGGAAAAAAGTAAAATAGTCAATGCAATTTAATTTATTACATTTTTCCTCTTTCTGTCCCATGCTTTTTGCCTTAAAAGTTATATATTTCTGCTTATTTGAAATTGATCTTCCTTGAATGAATCAGTATGTCAATAGACCAGGCCTTCCTAACTGATTAGCATGTGGTCAAATATATGGCCACAGTTTTTTGAGAGTGTGATGTTACTATATCTAGTGATATTAGAAAAAAAAATAGTTTCACTATACCAAATGACTTACTAACAATTCTCATGAGTTTTGCCTGCAAAAACTTTGACCTGAAAATATTTGTGCATTGGTGAAGTCTTCATTTCCGTAGTCTGTATAATCTCTTCTCTCTGATTTTCTTCCTTAGTGGTCTGAAGATCACTGCAAAATTTTGGGGAGATGCAAAAGATTTTCATAACAAGGAAAATCCATAGATGTGGATTTGAGTTTAATACAGTGGGCTAAAAGAAAGGGAACTGTTTCTTTATGAGCCTGAGAAGACTACTTTGCATAGTGGTTAAGAGCACATATTCAGAACATCACTGCCTTAATTTGAATCTCCACTCTGTGGTTTACTGGTTGTGTGATTTTGGGAGAGTTGCTTACTTCAGTCTTCTCACCTATAAAATGAGGATTATAGTAATACAGATTTCATAGAGTTGTTATGGAGATTCAATAAGTTAACAATAATAAAGTAATTAGAGGGTTTCCTAGGTGGTGCTAGTCATAAAGAACCTGCTTGCCAATGCAGGAGATGTGAGAGAGGTGGGTTTGATCCCTGGGTTGGGAAGATCCCCTGGAGGAAGATATGGCAACCAACTTCAGTATTCTTGCCTAGAGAATCCCATGGACAGAGGAGTCTGGTGGGCTAAGGTTCGTAGGATCGCACAGAGTCGGACACGACTGAAGTGACTTAACATGCATGCAAAGTACTTAGAAGGGTATCTGGTCCTTAGTAAGTCCTTTGTGTTTACTGAATAATTCATTTTTAATCATGACATTATGGCCTATGGATAATTGGTAACTTTGGGTCAAATAGTGATTCTGCATCTATTTAGAAATTTTTGAAGTACAGGTTCAATAATCCAGATCTCTAGATCATTTTAGATGCTTGCTAAAGCATTCGGAGAACAGTTCTGCTAACCATAAGGATCTGAAAATCTTTTTTTGAGTGAGATCTTCAAATTTAGTTAGTCCAGACCTCACTGTTCATAGATGTAACATCTCAATCAGGTAGAAAACCACACAGCTGGTCAGTACTAGAGTACCAGACTCAGATTTCTTAACATCCAATCCATTTTCAAAGAAACATTGAAATGATTTTTAATATGATGATCTGATCTCCAGTTGACACAAGTTCATTCCTAGTAACACAAGTGTTTGCCATTCTGTGATGATGTTTTTACCATTATATGGCCTTGACTCTGGTTTATGTTTATTTTTGAAGTGCAGCAAAGTGTATTTTGGGACTTATATAATAAGAGAACCCATCAAAAGTGTTAGATATCATCATTTTATTGTCCTGACACTTTCCATTGTCTCAGGTTTTGCTCCAATTACAGAAAGAAAGTTTCAAGTCTTTAAAACACAGTGTATAAAAAGGGTAAGCATTCAAAGAGGCATATTGTATTTGATAAGTATTAATCAATGAGAACTGTCTCTTGAACTTGAATTCAGTTATTCTAAACAGTGACACTCTGGTGGATCATGGGGAACTAAGAGAAAAGAACCCAACATAGTAAGAAACTTAGACTCATTGCTAAGGAGACACTATGGGCTGAACATAGCATAATTTGAAAACATTTCAATATATTTATGCCCAAGAGTTCTATGATAGATATTAGAAAAGGAAATAAAGATGGATTTTGGAGCCATATAAAATAGTTAAAATTGATTGCAAGAAGGATTAAATCCCATTCTATAATAAAATTACAGTAGGCAACCATGTCTAGAATGCTGCCCGCAAGCCAGACACTGTGTGGATTTTCTCATCAGTGACCTTTATAACACTTAACCCCTCCAATAAATTTGTATGGAAAGTGTGAGGATGGGATGCAGGGGACATAGTAGCACTCAATGAATAAGTGTTACTGTCTAATAGGTGGAGGAACTGGCTTTCTAACCCTTGATGTCTGACTTGGAAAGGCCAAATTCTTTAATATTCATGGTTTTCTGTTCCAGCAGTTTGTCAGAGTCAGAACACTGGATGGGACATGGATTGACCACCGCGTTAAAATTTTAAGTTGATTCCTATGTGTTTATAAATGAATGGTCCAGAAGACTCAAAGAACTTTTAAGAGCACATCCTATTATTACCAAGTTCATTTAATTTTAATGTATTTAAGAAAGAGAAATGAATTTAAAAACTATATTCTAAAGTTACAATTCAGAAGGATTTAACATGCTATGATGCTTTGTATATTGCGTAATTCCTTCTAGTGTCTGTAGCTATAGGCACTAGAAATAGGTTTTAAACCTATTTTAAGTATTAGGCCTATTTTAGTATTATATAGTAATATAATAGTATTATTTAGTATTATATAGTAATATAATAGTATTAAAACCTATTTTAATTATCTAATAATTTGCTGATATATGTCTAGCTTAAGTATTTCAAAGTGTAGAAAATGTTAGAAAGTTATCAAAAGACACTTTAGGTATCAAATTGTTTTGTATAGAGCTGAGTTCAACAAATTGATTTGTATTGTGAATACTGAGAAAAATCTAAAATGCTTTTATATCATTCAGGATAATTGTCCTCATTACTTGTAGTCATTTCTTTAACTGAAATCCAAACAGATATTGATTAGGAGTTCTAGATACACTTCAGGTAATGTTTTTCTCTTTATTGAAAGGTGAATAGATCATATTCATCAAAAGAAACACAATTTTCTTTGGAAGGTATTATTTCTATGTTCTTACTTTAAACTTAAATATTGTAATAGATCTCTTGTATTGATATACATGTTTTACAATTCCTACACAACAATTACTATTATGAAATATTCACTAAAAGCAAGTTAAATTATATGCTGAATAAGCACAGTACTTCTGTTGTCACATTTTTCATAAGATAAATTTACCAGCAGGCAGTCAAGTCATTCTCACATTACAAAGACTTTCTCATCATATTTTATTTATCACACAGATTTAGTCCTCTGTTGTTACATATATATAACAAACTTTTGTTTTCCATTTTACTGTACCTTAGTTTTTAATACTGTGAAATGTTCATTAAGAATATATAAGCACTTATTTAAAGAAACATCACCAAGTATTATTTGAGGGCTAAACTAGATATTGATCCCCATCAACAAGAAGATCATTCCATGCAAAAATGGTACTGGCTAGACTGAAGGCCTAAGGTAATCTGAAAGTGCAATATATAACCTGTAATAAAACTAGTTCAATCATGTCTATATGATGGCAGACATTGGTTAGAGAAATGCACATATCAATATTCATTTTATTATGGCCAATTAAAATGATTGCATTATTAATGTGAATGACATTTGAACCAAGATAGCCCTTAAGGACAAAATAAAACTAGGGAGAATGTTTTAAAGTATAAACCTACTCAGCATTTATTTATTTGATATTACTTTACAGTTTTTTTAAAGGACCTATTTCAATTACAGTTTATGATTTTGGTTGTGCTATGCATGACCTGTAGGCATCTCTGTCCATGGGGATTCTCCAGGCAAGAATACTGGAGTGGGTTGCCATCCTCTCCTCCAGGGGATATTCCCAACCCAGGGATGGAACACAGGTCCCCTGCATTGCAGGTGCATTTATTACTGTCTGTGCCACCAAGGAGGTCCATCACCAGATGACATGTCACTACCAAAATCAGATTGATTATATTCTTTGCAGCCAAAGATGGAGAAGCTCATCAAAAAGAAGAGCAGGAGCTGACTCTAGCTCAGATCATGCACTCTTTATTGTGAAATTCAGATTTAAATTGAAGAAAGTAGGGAAAACCATTAGACCATTCAGGTGTGACCTAAATCAAGTGCCTTATGATTATACAGTGGAAGTGACAGATTCAGGGATTAGATCTGATAGAGTGCCTGAAGAACTAAGGATGGATGTTCGTGACTTTGTACAGGAGGCAGTGATCAAAACCATCCCCAAGAAAAAGAAATGCAAAAAGGCAAAATGGTTTTCTGAGGAGGCCTTACAAATAGCTGAGAAAAGAAGAGAAGCAAAATGCAAAGGAGAAAAGGAAAAATATACCCATTTGAATGCAGAGTTCCAAAGAATAGCAAAGAGAGACAAGAAAGCTCTCCTAAGTGGTCAATGCAAAGAAACAGAGGAAAACAATAGAATGGGAAAGACTAGAGATCTCTTCAAGAAAATTAGAGATACCAAGGGAACATTTCATGCAAAGATGGGCAAAATAAAGGACAGAAATGGTATGGACTTAACAGATCAGAAGATATTAAGAAGAGGTGACAAAAATACACAGAAGACCTATACAAAAAAGATCTCCATGGCCCAGATAATCTTGATGGTGTGACCACTTACCTAGAGCCCAGACATCTTGGAATGTGAAGTCAAGTGGTCCTTAGGAAGTATCACTAGTAACAAAGCTAGTGGAGGTGGTGGAATTCCAGTTGAGCTATTTCACATCCTGAAAGATGATGCTGTGAAAGTGCTGCAGTCAATATGCCAGCCAATTTGGAAAATTCAGCAGTGGCCACAGGACTGGAAAAGGTCAGTTTTCATTCCAATTCCAAAGAAAGGCAATGCTGAAGAATGTTCAAACTGCCACACAATTGCACTCATCCCACACGCTAGCAAAGTAAAGCTCAAAATTCTCCAAGCTAGGCTTCAACAGTACGTGAACCAAGAACTTCCAGATATTCAAGTTGGATTTAGAAAGGGCAGAGGAAAGACCAGAGATGAGAGATCAAACTGTCAACATTCGTTGGATCATCGAAAAAGCAAGAGAGTCTCAGAAAAACATCTATTTCTGCTTCACTGACTGCACCAAAGTCTTTGACTGTGTGGGTCACAACAAACTGTGGAAAATTCTTAAAGAGATGGGAATATCACACCACCTTACCTGTCTCCTGAGAAATCTATACAGTTCAAGAAACAACAGTTAGAACCGGACATGGAACAACAGACTGGTTCTAAATTGGGAAAGGCATACGTCAAGACTGTATATTCTCACTCTGTTTATTTAACTTATATGCAGGGTACATCATGAGAAATGCCAGCTGGATGATGCACAAGCTGGAATCAAGATTACCGGGAGAGATATCAATCACCTCAGATATGCAGATGACACCACCTTTATGGCAGAAAGCAAAGAGGAACTAAAGAGCTCTTGATGAAAATGAAAGAGGAGAGTGAAAAAACTGGCTTAAAACTCAACATTCAAAAAACTAAGATCATGTCATCCAGTCCCACTACTTCATGGCAAAGATGGGGAAACAATGGAAACAGTAACAGACTTTATTTTCTTGGGCTCCAAAATCACTGCAGATAGTGACTGCAGCCATGAAATTAAAAGATGCTTGCTCCTTGGAAGAAAAACTATGACCAACCTAGACAGGATATTAAGAAGCAGAGACATTACTTTGTCGACAAAGGTTCATCTATTCAAAGCTATGGTTTTTCCAGTAGTCATGTATTGATATGAGAGTTGGACCATAAAGATGGCTGAGCAACAAAGAATTGATGCTTTTGAACTGTGGTTTGGAGAAGACTCTTGAGAGTCCCTTGGACTGCAAGGAGATCAAACCAGTTCATCCTAAAGGAAATCAGTCCTGAATATTCATTGGAAGGACTGATGCTGAAGTTGAAGCTCCAGTGCTTTGGCCACCTGATGCAAAAACCTGACTCATTGGCAAAGACCCTTATGCTGGGGAAGACTGAAGGCAGGAGGAGAAGGGGATGACAGAAGATGAGATGGTTGGATGGCATCTCTGACTTGATGGACATGAGTTTGAGCAAGCTCTGGGAGTTTGTGATGGACAGGGAAGCCTGGCGTGTGCAGTCCATGGGTTCACAAAGACTCGGACATGACTGAGCAACTGAACTGAACTGACAAGAGATGTTTAAATAATTCTACTGCACAGAAGGAAGCAAGATAAAAAAAAAAACTCTTCAAGTCCTTATTTCCACTCCCTAAAGGTACTATTATTAAGGGCTTTCTCTCTGTCCATATAGTCACACACACCCCTCTTAAAATATTACAGATTGGATTATGGTATATAGTTACAATATATACTCTTCTCAATTTACTTCTTAACAGTTTATAATATATTTTGGCCATTTTCCATTTTAATACATATAGCATTATTTTAAACTATGGCTTAGAAATGCATTTATGGATGTATCTTGATTTAATCAGTTTTCTATAGGTGATTAATCTTATCTTAAACTTTTCATTATTTTTATTGATATATATCTTTTTGTGTAGCATTGGGGAACATAGTCACAGAACTAATTTTAGAATAAGAACCTGGGTCAAAAATTTTAAATATTTCAAGTTTTGGTATTGACAAAATATCTTCCACCAGAGATTTTACCAATGACTAGGGTAGTGTGAATGCCTATTATATTCCCATTCCTTGACAGAATTTTAATCAATGTGATAGATTAAAAAAAATTGCATTTCTGATACAGATTTCTTTAATTATGAAAGCTCATTGTTATCTTTTGTTTATTTCTTTGTCCTTATGTCTACTCTTCGGAGACTGTACTATTGAATTGTAAGTCCCTTTTTTTTTTTTTAATATTGGAATTCCCTAGTGGCTCAACTGGTAAAGAATCTGCTTGCAATGTGGGAGACTTGGGTTCATTTCCTGGGTTGGGAAGATCCCCTGGGGAAGGTAAAGGCTACCCATTCCAGTATTTTGGCCTGGAAAATTCCATGGACTAAATAGTCTATAAGGTCGCAAAGAGTTGGACATGACTGAGCCACTTTCACTTTTTTAATATTAGGATAATAGAACTTTGCCTGTCATGAGTTGAAAATATTATTTCCTGAACATAATTTGGATTCTTGGCTTGTTTATGACATTTTTATTGTACAGAATTAAAAAATAAATTGTAGTCAATTTTGAATTGTTTCCACTGTATCTTCTTGTAAAAGCCTTGCCATCCAAGATTATTAAAAAATTAAATATTACATAGTTTTTATTTTGCTTTAAACCAACAGACTCCAGTATATTGCTTGGGAAATGCCATGCACAGAAAAACCTGGCAGACGATAGCCCATGGGGTCACAAAAGAGTCAGACACGACTTAGTGACTAAAAACAACAACAACAAAAGGTAATGGTGAGGTCAGTTCAATGGGGAAATGTACTTCACATCTAACAGTATCATTATGTCTCTATGCAAATCATTTATGCAATATTTTCTTTATGTATAAGTTTATTTGCCTACAGTGTTCCAAATTGCAATTGTGTAACACTTAACTAATACCTCTGTCCACAAAAGAATATTTATACTGAAAACCAGAAGTTTCAAATATAAATAACTGCTTATTGCTAGTAAAATGGTTTTGGCTGGAAAGCACGTGTTATTATGAACCTTTCTTGGGCATACCATGAGACCTTGCAGAGTTAACAATCACCAATACAGGCTTTCCTAAAATACTGTGAGAATTGACAGATGTAACAGAGTGATTTCTGTCAAGTTTTAATTAAAGATAAGTCAACCATGATTTCGGAGAAGGCAATAGCAACCCACTCCAGTACTCTTGCCTGGAAAAATCCCTTGGAGGGAGGAGCCTGGTAGGTTGCAGTCCATGGAGTCGCTAAGAGTCAGACACGACTGAGCGACTTCACTTTCACTTTTCACTTTCATGCATTGGAGAAGGAAATGGCAACCCACTCCAGTGTTCTTGCCTGGAGAGTCCCAGGGACGGGGAAGCCTGGTGGGCTGCCGTCTATGGGGTCGCACAGAGTCGGACACGACTGAAGCGACTTAGCAGCAACCATGATTTAGCACTTCAGGGGAGTTATCTGTAAGCTCTGTGGGATACTACTACAACCTGTGCTGAAGATATGGACCATGATTTGTGTGTATAGTGTGAGTACCTAAAAGTTGCCTGGCTCTAGGCCCAGCTTTTCAACCAGTTCTTCGCAGTGTAGTAACCATTAGCTGTTATAATTCACTTGGCTCTTCTTCTCTATTGTTCCTGGCTGTAAGTCCCAATTCAAGTTAAAGTGGTGATGTATAAATTTCTAAAGATTTGTAGGTTTGGATAAAACCCCAATGAGATCAGACCTTTATCTAAAGTTCATACTAACTTGTATGAAGATTCTGTATCTAATTTCACTTAAATTATTAGGGGAAAAAAAGTTATGAACAATTGATTTGGAAAGAAATGTGATTTTTTTTCCTTACCTTGGGAAGCTAGGCAAAATATTATTAGTACTACACTGAAATAGATATATTTATGATATTTCTTCTCTGTCTGACTTGATTCACCCAGTATGACATTCCTTGTATACAGAATATAAAAAGAAATGATACAAATGAACTTACTTACAAAACAGAGAGACTCACAGACTTAAGAGAACAAACTTATGGTTGTCAGTGAGGAAGGTTGGGAGGACAGGATAGTTAGGGAGTTTGGGGTAGACATGTACACACTGCTATATTTAAAATGCATAACCAACAAGGACCTACTGTATAGCACATAGAACTCTGCTCAATGTTATTTGACAGCTTGAATGGGAGGAGAGTTTGAAGGAGAATAGTATGTATATGGCTGAGTTCCTTCACTGTTTACCTGAAACTATCACAACATTGTTACTTGGCTGTACCCCAATTAAAATAAAAAGTTAAAAAAGGGGGTATATTTGCAAATATTTAAAGGATTATCTATTTTCTTATGGTGACAACAATTAACAACTATACTAAAATCACATTGACTGATTATAGTATTTTATGACTCATGCCTACAAGATGGAGATATTTCACAAAATATTTTCTAAATTTAACTAAAATTACCATAGATGAATCAGATTTGAAAAGGTTTCAGGTATTTGTCTGACAATTAACAATCATAGTATGAGGTATTATATTTCCCAAGGCTTTGAGCAGGAGATTCTTGTCACGCACACTGCTGCTTCTTGGTTTTTAAATTGAAACATCTTCACCTGCTGTGAGGGCTTCCTAAGTGGCTCAGTGGTAAAGAATCTGCCTACAGTGCAAGAAGGCAGGGGTTTAAGCCCTGGATCGGGAAGATATCCTGGAGAAGGAATAGCAACCCACTCCAGTATTCTTCCCTGGGAAATCCTATGGACAGAGGAGCCTGGTGGGCTACAGTCCTTGGGGTCGCAAAAGAGTCAGGCACAACTCAGTGACTAAACAACACCACCACCAACACCTGCTTTGAACCATCTAAAAGTGGAGCGGTCTCAGATTGACCTTATAAATGAAATCAAGTGAGACTTTTTGAGTGATGGTCAAAAGTATGAATCTCAAGATCAAAACCTCCAGTGGATTTATTACATGGCTACTATGGTACACAATCTGAAGACTACATGTGAGATCTTATAAGGTGATTTCAACATTAACCAGACATTCTAGTTCTGTTTAATATGCTCTGAGAGAATATGTTTAAAGGAAATTTGCTAGTTGGAGAGAAGCCACATTTTCTCCAACAGCACTATTGAGGTCTCTGCTTGCTCCTGGCAATGGTTCTCATTTTAGGACCACATGCCATTATTGGAATACCACTTCTGATACTCTCAGTGAAAGCCAAACTAAAATGTCCTAGACAAAGATATACACTTTTTGATTTGAAAACCATATGCAAGATGGTCATAGTTTTAACTTGGAAGAGTTCTGTAAATGAAATATTGATTAGCATGCATGAATACAATATTGTAAACAAAATAAACTGGTGTATTTTCTTGTCATGAGGCCTTGGGGATGGACCATGGAGAGAATCAAGAGCTTCTATTATTTGGCTATGGAGATGATTATGGAATCCAGAAATTTCAATAGTAATTAGGACAAAACTAATTACCTTTTCAGGATCCTTTGCTTCTGTTTAATGTTTTTCAAATATTGCACCATGTAATAGTATGTAAACCATCTAGAACTTTTAAAATAACTTCAAATTTTTCTACAATTGTGAAATAGAAATTTTTTCCTCTCACAACCAAAATTACTTGAACTTTGATTAGGACAGATTTTCACATAGATAAAAAAGAAAATCTTAATCTCTGTTACATTTCAATAAACTCATAAAATATTCAGTTTTCCTTGTGAAATCTTGAGAATGTGGCCTTCCACATTCAAGTTATAGCCTTCTATAATATTTAAATTATTGAGTATAACTTGAAGGTATATTTTGACTTTTAATCATGCTAGGACAATGGGTTGAGATGAACAATGGAAAACTTTTCATCTGTCCTCTCTCCCTGTTACTGAGTCATATGTAGTATATTCAGACTACATTAAAGAATAGTCGTTTGATTTTCTGAAACTCATCTATTAAAAATTTGCTGGTGAGGAATGACTTGCAGTTCCTAATATCATCCTCCACTCCCTGCAATGGCAAAGTGATTCCAAAGTCACCAATAATGACCATAAGCTTAGAAGTTCTGAATTTGTGGCCCTTTGCAACCCCCTGGCCTATACATTCCATGGAATTCTCCAGGCCAGAATTCTGGAGTGGGTTGCCATGCCCTCCTCCAGGGGATCTTCACAACCCAGGGACTGATCCCAGGTCCCCCACATTGCAGGTGTATTCTTTACCAGCTGAGCCATCAGGGAAGCCCAAAGAAGCTCTAAAGGGTAATTAACTCATCACCACCATTTTCTCTAGTACTCAACCCTTCCTTTGCTTTTTACATGCTCTCCTTTGCTGACCCATGGTCTCATTCAGAATATCATTTTAATTTTACTTGTCATGTTTCCTTAGGCTCCTCTACACTGTGACAGGGTTTCAGATTCCTTGCTTTTAATAACCTTGACAGTCTCACTAAATACTGGTCAAAGTATTTACAAAGTATTTACAAAGAGATTTTGTAAAATCTCTTTCAGTGCTGCTTGTCTACTGTTTTTCTCATGATTAGACAGGAATTTTGGGGTTTGGGGGAGGAAGACCACAGAGATACAGTGTCATTTTTCATCATATCATATCAAGGGTATACAGATTATTGGCATGACATCACCATTGACCATCTATCTGGGTTGGGTAGTGTTCGTTGAGTTTCTTCACTATAAAATTTATCTTTTTTCTCACTTCCCATGCTGTACTCTTTGGGTAAAAGTCACTGTGCACAACTCTCATATAAGAGGTTAGGGAGTCATGCTTAGCCTCTTTAAAAGGGAAGATCTACATAAATTATTCAGAGATTTTTTTATGTTACAAATTTGCCTCTCCTCCCCCATTCTTTTATTTGTTTATATCAATATGAACTTATGAATATTTTTATATTGTTCCAGTTTTAGCCATTAGGGGGCTTCCCTGATACTCAGCTGGTAAAGAATCCACCTGCAATGGAGGAGACCTTGGTTTGATTCCTGGGTTGGGAAGATCTATAGGAGAAGGGATAGGCTTCCCTGGTAGCTCAGCTGGTAAAGAATCAGCCTACATTGTGGGAGACCTGGGTTCGATCCCTGGGTTGGGAAGATCCCCTGGAGGAGGTCATGGCAACCCACTCCTGTGTTCTGGCCTGGAGAATTCCATGGACTACATGTAGCCCATGTGGTTGCAAAAAGTCGGACACGACTGAGTGACTTTCACTTTCACTTTAGCCAAGCTCTCTCAGTTGGCTCCTGTGTTCCTTTAACATAACTCCCCTTGTTGGGTTTGTACCTTTTTTCCCTTGGTAATTTCTTTTTTTTTGGCAACAAAATGTTTCTGGTTCCTTTTGTATACTCTCTGTCCCCAGTTTAGTTTCAGGTGTTTCTCCAAGGAAGCCTACTTCCTTTAATTGGAAAATGGTATTTGAAACCAAAATGTGGGTGCTGGGTGAACTACTTGCTCATAGGTCCTCTCAGCTGATAGAGCAAGGAGATCTAAGTATGTGTACATACTAATTCCTATATTTACAGTCTATAAATAGTTCTCTATTTAATTATCTTGGTTATTATACTAAACGTAGTTCATTATGATGTCTCCTACTATCGTCCTACATAGCCATATGGATCATTCTAGCCTGGTTTATCTGTACCTTCCCATTCCCATAGTGAGAAATATGGCTTCCACCATTCTCCATTTATTTTCTTACTTGGTGAGTTCAATATAGTTGTGGTGGTTACTAAACTGTTAATTTGTATGCTTGTGGGAAACAACTTTATCAAGTGGGGTACAGGTTTTGGTACAGTTCCTTTTGCCTTTAACCTGACAGTCTCCACTCATCTCCAAAGATCGACTACTTCCCCCCACACCTTCCAATGAGGTTATATGTTAGCAGTATTGTTAGATTCTTTTGTTCCAGTTCTGCAGTCCATATTGATATCCTTTGACCTCCTAAATGATTTGATTTTTTAAAAGTTCACATATATTAAGTTTGATGTTTTGTGTTGTACAATTCTACAGGCACTGAAAAATGCAGTGTCGTGTGTACATCATTACAGCAACAAACAAAATAATTTCGCCACCTTACAAAATCATCTGTGCTTCACCCATTTGCTATTTCTCAAATCTGTGTCAAACAATTTTCTGTTTACAGACTCTTTAGATTTGCTTTTTCACCCCAGAAAATTGAATAAATGGAAGAATAGAATAGGTAACATTTTTGGACTGACTCTTTTCATTTAGCAACTTCAATTTAAGATTCATCCATGTTTTGCCTGGTTTGTGAGTCCATACATTTTGTTTTGTTTCTAAATTTTATTCATTTATTTTAGTTGGGGGATAATTACCTTACAATATTGCGATGTCTTTTGCCCTACATCAAGATGAATTGGCCACAGGTATACATGTGTCACCCCCATCCTGAATCCACATCCCACTTCCCTCCCACCCCATCACTCCAGATTGTCCTGGTGCCCTGTTTCATATATTGAACTCGCACTGGTCATCCAATCTACATATGATAATGTACATGTTTCAGTGCTATTCTCTCAAATCATCCCACTCTCTCATTCTCCCACTGAGTCAAGAAATCTGTTCTTTATGTCTGCATCTCCTTTGCTGCATGTGGAATCATCAGTTCCATCCTTCTAGATTCCATATATATATGTGTTAATATACAGTGTGTGTCTTTTTCTTTCTGACTTCACTCTGTGTAATAGGCTCTAGGTTAATCCGCTTCATTAGAACTGACTCAAATGTGGTCATTTTTATAGCTGAGTAGTATTCCATTGTGTGTATGTACAACAATTTTCTTATCCATTAACCTACCAATGGACATTTAGGTTGCTTCCATGTCCTAGCTATTGTAAATAGTGCTACAAAGAAAAGAAAACTGTAGAACACTGATGAAAGAAATCAAAGATGACATAAATAGCTGGAGAAATATACCATGCTCTTGGATAGGAAGAATGAATATTGTGAAAATGAGTATAGTATCCACAGCAATCTATAGATTCAACAATCCCTATCAAACTACCAATGGTATTTTTCACAGAACTACAACAAATTACTTCACAATTTGTATGGAAATACAAAAGACCCAGAATAGTCAAAGCAACCTTGAAAAAGAAGAATGGAACTGAAGGAATCAGCCTCCTAATTTAAGGTTATACTACAAAGTTACAGTCATCAAAGACAGTATGATACTAGCACAAAGACAGAAATACAGATCAATGGAATAAAATAGAAAGTCCACAGATAAATCCATCCACCTACGGACAAAGGAGGGAAAAATGTACAATGTAGAATAAACAGTCTCTTCAACAAGTGGTGCAGGGAAAACTGGTCAGCTAGAAACTGGAACACTTTCTAGCACCATACACAGTAATAAACACAAAATGGATTCAAGATCTAAATGTAAGACCAGAAACTATGAAACTCTTAGAGGAAAAGATAGGCAGAACATGCTCTGACATAAATCACAGCAAGATCTTCTATGATCCACCTCCCAGAGTAATGGAAATAAAAGCAAAAATAAACAATCGGGACCTAATTAAACTTAAAAGCTTTTGCACAACAAAGGAAATTATAAGCAAGGTGAAAAGACAACCCACAGAATGGGAGAAAATATAGAAAATGAAACAACTGACAAAGAATTAATCTCCAGAATATACAAGCAACTCATGTAGCTCAATACCAGAAAAATGAACAACTCAATCAAAAAATGGGCAAAAGATTGAAACAGACATTTCTCCAAAGAAGACATGCAGATGGCTAATAAACACATGAAAAGATGCTCAACATCACTCATTATAAGAGAAATACAAATCAAAACCACAATGAGGTATTAATCTCACACCCATCAGAATGGCCATCATTAAAAAGTCTATAAACAATAAATGCTGGAGAGGGTGTGGAGAAACAAAACTCTCTTACACTGTTGGTGGGAATGCAAACTGGTACAGTCACTGTGGAGAACAGTGTGGAGATTCTGTAAAAAACTAGGAACAGAACTTCCATATGACCCAGAAATCCCACTGCTCAACCTATATACCGAGGAAACCAAAACTGAAAGAGACATGAGTCCATACATTTTTATCACTGAATATCATTCCATTGTATGAATGTATCACGGTGTGTTTATAGATTCATCTGCTGAAAGACTTGGGGCTTCCCTAGTGTCTCAGATAGTAAAGAATCCACCTGCAATACAGGAGACCCAGGTTCGAGCCCTAGGTTGGGAAGATCCCCTGGAGAAAGGCATGACAACCTACTCCAGTATCCTTGTCTGAAGAATCCCACGGACAGAGGATCCCAGGGGACTACAGTCCATATGGTTGCACAGAGTCAGACACAACGGAAGTGACTTCGCACTGCTGAAGGACATTTTCATTGCTTTCAGCTTTTGAATAAAGCTGCTGTAAACATGTGTGTGCAGACTTTTGTGTGGACATAAATCTCAAATCAGTTAGGTAATTGCCCATGACCAAAATTGCTGGATTGCAGAGATGAGATGGTTGGATGGCATCACTGAGACCATGGACATGAATTTGAACAAACTCTGGGAGATACTGAGGACAGGGGAGCCTGGCATACTGCAGTCCATGAGGTTGCAAAGAGTCAGACATGACTTAGTGACTGAACAACAGCAGGAGAAACATGGTAAACCTATGTTCATCTTTGTGTATATGTTTTTATGTGAACATAAGCTCTACAATTTTATTTTCCAAAGTTTTTATACTATTTTGTATTCTGCACATCATTGTATGGGTGTTCCAGTTCTGCATTTTCCCCCCAGGATTTGGTTTTCAGCTTTTATATATTTTATCTTAGCTATTCTAATAGGTGTGTTTGATATCTTGTTTCTTACTTTCATTTTTGTGATGAACTAATGACTCAGCATCATTTGATGAGTTGATGTGTTTGCCATTGGTATATATTCTTTGGAAAAAGGTCTGTTCAAATCTTTTGCTTGTTTTTTAGTTGGAATGTTTTCTTATTATAAAATTTTAGAGTTATTTATATATTTTGCACACAAGTCCTTTGTTCAGAATTATTTTGGTAGCTTTGAATAATTTATTCATTCTAAGTGTACAATTTAATGATTATTAGTAAATTTCTAGAATTGGATGATTATTATTAGTTTGTAGATTAGGAACATCAAGCTCATTTTAAAGATATTTATAGATACTAATATGTAATTCTCCATTCATTCAAATATTAAAAATTTGCATATTTTAATGTCCACCTCTTCTCTCTGTAATATCTAAATTTTTTATTTGAATCTAAACAGTGATATCATATCCTTATATCTAAATATTTTTACTATCCTTTTTAAGAAATTGTTTTTATATAACCTTATGTTTTATGACCTTAAAATGATTAATTTATCATTCAACTTATTTCAATTTATAATGTTTTCAATGTTCTTATTTTGCTGAATTTGCAAGTAGCTAATAGCTATTATTAAAGATGGAGTAAAGATAGAATAAAGGGAAATTTAATCATGCATGCAAGTGTAACTTCATCCAATTATGATTAAAAATTTACTTCTATCTATATTGGAATGCATTCTTTATGCTAGTTGACTATATGTTAGTGGAAATATCCAATAGTAAGTTGGTTAAGGTAGTCTAAGATTTATCTTACTATTAGTGATAGTTACTACTATATAGTAACTATCTATAGTAGTCTAAGATTAACTTAGCCAATTTAGTGATTGGAATACTGAGGTGAAGATTCTCACTGCATTGCACACAGATGTGAGGCACCCGAGAGTGCTGGATTCAGTTTTATTTGCCATCCTAGAAAATAGACATTGACAAATTGGACCTAATACATAGGGCAACCAAGATAGTAAAAGGGCTAGACATGGTGTCACATAAGGAATGTTTAGAAAAAACTGGAATGTTTAGTCTGCAAAAGGAAAGAATGATGGGGCTGTGGATTGGTTGGAGGAACATGATAGCCATCTATTTTTAAACATTTACAGGACCAACAAAATAAAGAGGAGTATTTTTTTTTGTATACAAAAAGACTCACTAGTAATGGTAAAGTTCAAAGAAGACAAGGCTTGAGTTATAAAAATGAGAACTTCAACTTCTTTAAATTTACAAATTCTAAAATGGAATAGGTTTTCTGATTTAAATGCAAGCTTAGCCAAAAGAAAAAAAAAATCCAAAATCAGAAGCATGCAGGAATCCTATATTTATATTCTTGAAGTTTGCTCACTTTGTAAATCTATACTCCATCAAGCAATATTTTATATGATAATTGATCAATATGTGATTCTGAAAGTGACAGCAAGCCTTCTGTTGTCCTAGACATTGAATTATAAATCATGCTGGAGAGAATGGTTAATGGATGATAAAATTAGAATTTTAAACATGGACAGCTTTTGAACAAACAGAAAAGCAACTATTTTAACTGGAGAATGTACATCTAAGAGTATAGAAAAAAAATGTAAGCAAATATATCATTTTCATAGAACATTGAGTATGCAAATTGGACTGAGAAGGAATTATTTGTAAATGCTTACAAAACAGTCGTTTGGAAAAAAAGATTAAGTTGGTCGTTAGTGGTCTCCAGGGACATCCACAGTATAAATGAAATAATCAGTTTATAGTCTTCATTTTACTTGACCTCTCATCAGCCTGATCACTCTCTCTTTGAAACAAATTCATCACTTGGCTTCCATGACTCTATGCATGTATGGTTCTTATTCTTCTTTTTTGGATGCTCTTTTTAAATTTTTTAATTGATTTCCTATACATATTTCAGAAGTAGTATAATTTCAATTACATAGCTTTCTCTGCTATAAATGGGTATCTCCCAAATATATTTCCACCTTCTACTTCCCTGAATTTCACATTCAGTTATTAGCTGTCTACTTGCTATCACTTCTGGTATATTTAATAAAGCATATAAATTTGAATGGGCTTCCCTGGTGGCCCAGTGGTAAATCCGCCTGCAATACAGGAGGCAAGGGTTTGATCCCTGGGTGGGGAAGACAGATCCCTTGTAGGAGGAAATGGCAACCCACTCCAGTATTCTTGCCTGGGAAATCCCATGAACAGAGGAGCCTTGCAGGCTACAGTCCATGGGGTCGCAAAAGACTAAGAGACTTTCACTGTAACTGTAAACAATGGGAGGCAAAAGAGATAGCAGAAGCATTTGGGGACATATTCGATTGTTGTTTAGTCGCTAAGTTGTGTCCGACTCTTTGCGATCCCCTGGACTGTACAGTCCATTGTATTCTCCAGGCCAGAATACTGGAAAATACTCTCCCTTCTCCAGGGATTTTCCCAACCCAGGGATCGAATCCAGGTCTCACACGTTGCGGGAAGATTCTTTACCAGCTGAGCCACCAGGGAAGCCCAATAATACTGGAGTGGGTAGCCAGTCTCGTCTCCAGAAGATCTTCCCGCCCCAGGAAGGAACCCGGGTCTCCTGCATTGCAGGCAGATTCTTTACCAGCTGAGCTACCAGGGAAGCCTTCCTTCCGTTACCACCACCGTTTCCTTCGTAGGATTCCTCACTTCATTAAATGATAGCTCTATTATAGTTGTGCAGGGAATTGGATTCATTCTGGATTTCCACTTCCCCTCATTGCCACACTGGTGGACTGAAATCTATCAGTAAATCCTGGTGGGTCTACCTTTAAAAATGAACTCAGAATGTTACCACTTCTCATCTCCTTTGTAGCTGCTATCCTTCTCCCAGCTACCATGATCTCTTTCCTGGGTCTGCATAGCCTCCCAACTCACGCTTCCACTTTTCAGTGCTTTCCCAGCAAAGTAGCTTTTAAAATGAAAGTCAGATCACGTCACAATTCTGCTCAAAAGCTTTCATTGACTTTCTTCTCACTAGAGTAAAATCTAAATTCTTTACAATGAAACACAAAGTCCTACTGATCAAGCATCCCTCTGGCCTCATATCTTAGTACTTGTCCCCTCACTTGTTTTTCTCCCATAGCATTATTCTTCTTGTTTTTTTTTTGAATAACATGAAGACAAGGTCCTTCATGAGGATCTTGGCAACTGCTGTCCCCTGAAGATATCTATATGACACATACTCTTTGTCAGGACCTTACTCAGTAGTTACCATTTCAGCCAATTCTGTGCTTTTAAAATCATATCCCTACATCTCAATACTTAATACCCCTTTCCCTGATTTATCTTTCTTCCTTAGCACTTCTCACTGCAAATATATCATTTACATACTGTATAATTTTATTAATTTATTCGGCTTACATCTCTTCAATAGATGTAATTCACATTACATAAATGTTGCTGGGCTCCAGTGCCCAGAAGAGTTCCCATCATGAGGCTGCTGCTCAGTACTGATTCATAAAACAAATTTTAAAATGTTTTTTGAAAGCCCTGAGCATTAGGCCGAAGACTTAGAATTGTGTTTGCTTGGCTTTGGAACAGTATAGAAGCTTTTTGACAGTAAAGATTACACTGAAGTTGTGTTGTAGGAAGATTAATTTCCCAAATTAGGGTTTGAATACACAGAATTCTCAAAAGCTGCAAAGGTTTAAGAAAAGAAGACCAGTTCAGAGTATATTACAGTAATTTACAACATCTTGTGGACAAATGGAATGCGGCAAAGAAGAGACTAATTACAAACAAAGAATTAATATCCAAGGGCTGGTTGCTGGATAAGAGGGAAAGAAATCAAAATAAATTTGAGTGTGAGATTAGTTATACAGGGGATCGAGGGTCCATTGGAATAAATAAAGATATTAAGAGAAAGAACTCATTTATGGGGAAAAGACAAAAGCATGAGCTGACATTGTAACATCAAGTAACAATAACAGTAATAGTAAGAAAAGAACATTCATTTTTGCTTCTAAAATAACATGGTTTGCTATTTTTAAACTGTCTTAGTGTTTGCTTTGAAGTAATGGAGAAAAACATTCAAGTAAAATATCCAGAATATGTTGGGGATAAAAGAATCACTTGAAGATGTAGACAAGTTGGAGATACTGATTTAATATACTCTACATGTACTCTTAAGAACTGAGACAGTAAGGGGATGAATTTTCTGGCAGAAAGATTACGAAGAGTAAGAGAATAAGTTAGCAATCAGGGCAGGAAGAAAATTCATTTAGTGTGGAAAGCAAGGGAGGAGAGTTTTTCAAGATCTAGTTGCTCACTTTTATAGTCTTAGAAATGCTGACTGTTGAAAAAGAAAATCATCAATGAGGATTGAAATATGTATGTGTATATATATATATATATATATATATATTTTTTTTTTTTTTACAAAACTGAGTACTGAGTAAAGAAATCAGGTTGTAAAGGATTAAAACAAAAGCAGTGTAGTGGATGATGGAATATACCACACTAACCCCCATTCTGGACTGAAATTCTCATTCCTCTAACTACTGGTAATGCTGGGGCTGACAGCCCTTAGCTGAGTCTCTCCGAGAATTGCCCTTGGTTGAAGAATGCTCACTCACCCAAGGTCATGGCCCCTCTTCTGGAGGCAGATTGCATCCAAGATAGGTCAATGAACTGGTATAAAAGCCAAGTCTCTTGCCTTAAGGAGAGATAAGGCTGGGGATCAGCTCCAGAACCCCCAGTGGTATCCAACGAGGTCTTCATTGTGATGGCTTTGCAGATCAACTACTCCTTCTCTCCAATCTAACTTCACTCTCTGCTGTTGTTCTTGAAGGCTCTCTTCACATTCTTCCTGTACACAACCCTCCTCCCAGGAAACCCAACTTAAGACAAATAGATATGGTAGACATCTGAGAAACATTGAAGAAAATGTGTGTTAAAAATTTGGGAATGAATAATGTTCATGTTTATGATAAATAAAGAAGTTTATTGCATACATTCTTAAATTCAGCTGAAGTCATTTCATTTCAGTATGGATTTATTAAACATCCAGTGTTTACACCATTTGCTATTGGGAGCATAATAAGAGCAAGATGGTCCTTGTCTTTAAACCTCACAATAAATACATTAAACTTACAAAAGATCATTGATTCTGACTGAGGCTTGAATCCTCCCAGATTACAACCAAGCTCATGATTAACAGCCTGCAGATGTGCATAAACTTGTGAAAACGCAGTGTGACTGGGAAGGATGTGAGATGATACTAGTCAGTGTTTACAAGACGTTCTTCCAGAGATACTCTATGCATCTGTAGACTATTTAGAATTTAACTACCTTCTTAGTTCCTTAAACAGGTGTGCATCTGTAGTTTTAAGAACACAAGAAGAATATAAATTGGCCTTCAGCCATATCATCTTGTAATGTTATCCTTTCTGATCTTGGATTAAGGCAGTATATTGACGGACAGTTCTTAAGGAAATGCTGAGAAATTTGGTTAATGGCCCAAAGATAACTAATTGCCAGAATTTTTAGGAAATATAATCTGTGGTTTCTAATACTAGGAACACTCACCCGGTGCTATTAGCTGAGCCTTTTATCTTTGAAAACTTTCTAGAAAACAGTCCATTTCCCAACCCCCTCTAACCCATTGAGCAAAACCAACAAGAACTCAGTGTCTGAAATGTCAGTGTTTCCACTTTCTCACACACGGATATTTCTAGTAATCTATGTCATTGAATAGCTTAAAAACTCTGTGAATTTGTATTGCAATAAACATGAAAGATTTTTTAAAATGCACTAGCTTCTAGGTTGAGAGGACTTGCAACAAGGAGAGAAATCAGAGGATAACATAATAAAAGTGGCATTCACAGGGAAGGATATTGTAAAAATAGTACAAACAGCTATCCACAAGGTACTTAAATACTTCTAAGGAAGGAAAGCCTGAGTTTTTCAGAAACATAATTTAATATTTTTAACCATCAATCTTAAATAAACTCCTCTATGATAGTTGAGGTCCATTTCTTGATATTATATCTTTAAAGATCTCAGTAATCCATATAGCAGCTTATAAAAAATTTTATCATCCTAACTGAGAAGGCATTGAAACTGCTGTGTTCTCTGTCACCTTACATTTGGTGTAGATGGTCTAGTTTGATTTTGTCATCCAGAATACACGTAAATCATTCTCATCTGTATTGTTTTCATAGTTCTTCTCCTGAAAAATCTTACATCAATGTTGAAATCATAACCAAAACTGCTGCATCGGTATGGGACAAATGATAGGAGTTATTTTCAAGTTGAAGACATCTATTCCAAAGAGATGCTATATTATTCTATCCCTAACATATTCCTAAATGGCTTCCTACCTACTTTTAAATTAAAAATATGAAGGAAGTGTAAAAATAACCTGCATAAAGAAAGCATCCCTAATGACAATGCTTGCTTTATTCTTGATTTTTTAAATGATTGTCTCATCTATTTTTTTAAATTGATTTGTTCACTATTGCTTGTGTCTGGAAAAAAAAAGAGGTGCTTATGTATCCTGCCTGGCTATCTCATGTTAGTAATGTTTACACAATTTGTAGGGAATGGGCTGTTAACAATTTCTGGATTAAATTTTTATTTACAAAGAGTCCTGCCTGGGAATAAGATTGAATCACAGAGTTTCCTTGGTGAATAAGCTTACATGGCTTATTCCTACCCATGCATAGCTTTCAGATAGTACATTATCTTAATCAGTATACTCTATGTGTTTGACACTGTAGAGTGATATAGAGAAATTCTGCTTTTCTGTGTAGACCTTTATTAACCATGACATTTAAGCAAGGCAGATGCTTCCTTTACAAAGAGGATTAAGAATTGGGTTTACCATGACAAGTGTAAATGTTTAGCCTGAGTATTAATTAATAACTTTTTCTTGTGTTTATCTAGGAAAACAACATGATTGTGCTGGCAAACATCTAATGGGATATCAAAAATGTGATTAATTCAACTCCATCTGGGACCCTTTGTATAATCCCATTTTTTTCTAGAAATATTTTCCAACAAAGCCAAGGCAGCTGTAGAATCCTTTGCAAAGTCTGTCTAACTATTTGTCTATCTGCCTATCTGTTTGCTTGCCCAAATGTCTTTGGTTAGAGAATAACATGTATTTCTTTATAAGTCTGTTTCCACAGCTCAGGAAGTAAAGGGATTTAAATGGTAGCAGTATTGCTTACTGCACGTCATCAAAGTTTGGAATCACAAATTGTTTGCAAAAAGTACTATATATCCTATATAAATTGCATTACTCTCTTGCCAGGAAAATCCCATGAACAGAGGAGCCTGGGGGGCTACAGTCCATATGGTCACAAAGAGTAAGAGACAACTGAAGTGACTGAGCATGCATGCAAGCTGTGAAATAAGTCCAAAAAGTAAAGTGTGCAAAAAAAACATTGACAAGATAGTTTATTAAGCTGGAAACAAGCAAGGTGCCCAATATGTACAACACAGTCCCTTTATACATATATATATGTACATGCATATATGTACATGTATATTATACAATATATATATATATTGATAAAGTATACATGTATATATATAATATACACATATATATGTATTTTACTTTGTATAAACTGTATATTTAAAAATTAATCAAACAGAATGCTCACAAAAATATTGGGAGAATACTTTTTGGGAGAGAAACAAGATAGTGTGCAGGTTGATGATAACAGTGCCACTAATTTTCATAATTCCTTAGTGTTTAAACTGGTTTTTAAATATAAACATATATTAATATATTTATATTATGTAAATATAAACATATAATTTATTAATATACAATTATAAATATACAATATATTAATATTAATATAAAATATATTTTATAAAAATATAAAAATTTTAACAAGTATAAAATTGTTTTTATAATTTAGACTATATCTAAGAATGAGGTACATGATTTTGCTGTTCAGGAAATGAGGAAACAGGCATTCTTCTATGCAGACATATTAGCTAGAAGTCTGTTCGAAGGATCTTTATGTGTAATCCATCATTTTGTTCTGGTTTTGTTACTATAACTTCTAAATTGTTTTCCTAGGGTATCAAAATCGAAAGTACAAAAATTTGTACTTTTATACTGAAGCAAAAGAGATCAGTGTCAATGTCTAGAAGTTTTGAAATTGCCTTTTTTTAAGGGAAAGTTTTAAGAAATTTCCCAACAAGGAAATTAAATACAGTCTAAAATCATCAGAAAACTCATGTAGAAAATCAAATTTTGCTGAATAAGATATAAATGTTCTCTAAGTTATATAAAAATAACATCAACTACAAGTGAGACACAATTATTGAAGCACTGACAGCCATAGCCCATAAAATTCTATGAATTTTTTATAGCACCAGGTGTGAACATTATGAGGTCAGAAAGAGCTTCATTTAAAATTGACAATGTACTGTTAATAAACCAATAAAAATATCTACTAGCTCCACTTTGCCACTTTCACTTTTCTTTAGGGTAGCATTTTTTTTCTTTATGAAATCCTTTGTTTCTAATTCTGTATGTAATTCTTCTGTCTTGATAGTAGCATGTGATTGGTAAGATCCTGGTGTTTGAAGCAATGACTTTCTAATAGCAAGTTCTGTTATAGACATTCTGAAAATTGGCCCAAAGGCTCCATGATTTCCCTTTCATGATAATTAGAAAGGACACAGTTGGCTTTAATAGTGCTGATAATCATTCTATATTTTAGATCTGGTACAACTTGATTCCAAAGTCTCTGAAGAGGATAAATAGAAAGTTGAATCTTGGAGATTATCACAATTGGGTAAATGGGACACCTCTTAAAATTCTGTGAAACTGATCCTCAAATTGAAAGACTTTGCCATCTTGGCAGAAAGCCATAAAGAGCTAATGATTAACCATATGATGAAGCATTACATAATATATATGTATGCATTTATATTTATACCTGTTTTATATATGATTATGTATATATGTGTGTATATATACAAGTATATATACATTACTTTGCCAACAAATGTCCATCTAGTCAAGGCTATGGTTTTTCCAGTAGTCCGGTACGGATGTGAGAGTTGGACAGTGAAGAAAGCTGAGCGCCGAAGAATAGATGCTTTTGAACTGTGGTGTTGGAGAAGACTCTTGAGAGTCCCTTGGACTGCAAGGAGATCCAACCAGTCCATCCTAAAGGAGATCAGTCCTGAGTGTTCATTGGAAGGAGTGATGTTGAAGCTGAAACTCCAATACTTTGGCCACCTGATGTGAAGAGTTGACTCATTGGAAAAGACCCTGATGCTGGGAGGGATTAGGGGCAGGAGGAGAAGGGGACGACAGAGCATGAGATAGCCATCATCTCATCAGTGGATGGCATCACCGACTTGATGGACATGGGTTTGGGTAGACTCCGGGAGTTGGTGATGGACAGGGAGGCTTGGCGTGCTGTGATTCATGGGGTCTCAAAGAGTCGGACACGACTGAGTGACTGAACTGAACTGATATACATGTATGTATATTTCCAGATTCTACTATTGATAAAAGAAACTTAAGGAAAAAAGTTAGGATAAAATTTACATTTGAGGTAATTCTTGCAATAACATTTTTTCATTTATTGAATAAAAACCACATTTGTTTAGTTTGTGTAATCATAAAATCTTGGTGTTCTGACAAGGACTAGTTTGAGAATCTTGCATAAGGTGTTCTTTCGTTAATTTTTCACTCATCAGTACTGAGCTCTACATTTGTATATTCAACTGCCTACTTGACAATGTCACTTAGAAGTTTAAAAGACAGTTAAAATTAAGTGCAACAAAAACATAAAAAACAAAAAGACCTTGATTTGATCCCAGCCTTTTTCTCTTCATCATCTCCTCAGTAAACAACAACACAATTCACTTAGTAACTCAAGCCAAAAGTCCTAGCAGTGATCTTAGATCCTTTTCTTTCCCTCTTCTAATATACCTTGTACATTACTTCCAAAACCAATAAATTCTCTTTGAGTTTATTTTTGTGCATGGTATTAGGGAGTGTTCTAATTCCATTCTTTTACATGTTGCTATCCAGATTTCCCAGGACCACTTATTTTATTGAAAAGACTGTATTTTCCCCATTGTATATTCTTACCTCATTTGTCATAGATTTTGTGGTTGGAGGTGCATGGTTTTATCTTTGGGCTTTGACATAAATCAAAGCAGGATCTCTTTTGACCCTCCTCTTAAAATAATGAAAATAAAAGCAAAAATAAACAATTGGGACCTAATTAAACTTAAAATCTTTTGCACAGAAAAGGAAACCATAAACAAGATGAAACGACGGCTCTCAGAATGGAAGAAAATATTTACAAATGAAGCAACAAATAAAGGATTAATCTCCAAAATATACAAACAGCTTATGGAGCTCAATATTAAAAAAAAAAACAATCCAATCAAGAAATGGGCAGACGACCTAATTAGACATCTCTCCTCAGAAAATGTACGGATGGCCATGAAACACGTTTAAAAAAATGCTCATCACTAATTATTAGAGAAATGCAAATCAAAACTGCATGGAGATATCACCTTGTACCAGTTAACTGGGCGAGTGGCACTGACATGTATACACTACCGTGTGTAAAACCGCTAGCTAGAGGGAAGCTGCTTTATAGCATAGGGACCTCAGCTGGTTGCTCTGTGGTGATGTAGACGGGTGGAAAGGGAGGTTGGGAGACAGGCTCAACAGGGAGAGGGTATAGGCATTCGTAAGTCTGATTCATAATGTTGTACAGCAGAAACTATACACAGAGTTTCAGTGTTAGCGGAAACTAACACAACACTGTAAAGCAATAATATCCCCCCCCCCCAAATGCCAAAACAGCGCAAACAAAAAAACAAAACAAAACTAATTAATCTAACTTCTCTTCATATACTCTGCTGCTCTCCTAGTCCCACTTACTGGTATCTCTTGGCTTCATCTTTTTAGGAACTTCCTAACAGACCCCCTAACTTGAGCGACTGAACTGAACTGAACTTCATGTTCCTTTTAAAGCCTATTCTCCACACTGCAGCCAGTATGATCGTGGGAAAAAAAAAAATCAGATCATATCTCCCCGTTCTTGAAACTGCCAGTGCCTAGAATAATAAAATACAAACTTCTTATCTTTAGCTGTAACAACCCAGTATGATTGTTTCCTGGTCTGTCCCATCTCCTGCCACCTCTGCTTTGTTGTCGCCTCTCTAGTTACACTGGCTTTCTTTCAATCACTAAAACACATTGAACTCATGCCTGGATCACAGTTCATAAGGATGAATGAAGTACTTGATCTGTGGAACACAAAGATGACTAACAATAGATTCTGGTCTCCAGGAACTTACCAAGTAGAAATTGATGCACCAGTAAACAAATAAGAGCAATAAATACTTCGGGTGGTATGAGAAAACTATTTATAGGGGCTATATGACTACAAAGGGGAGTCATCAAATCTACTTGACGTTGGTTGAGTTAAGTTTCAAAAGATGACTTGGGAGATATTGGCCAGTATGTCCCAAATTGGGGAGACACTGGAGGCAGGTGGTGTCCTTCTTGAGGTTCACAGAGGACAGAAGTCTCATTAAGAGGAGGGGGACACACAATCACTCAGCCTGGTTTGACCAAAGCATTAGACCTAAATAAGGTCTATTGTTCCACTCTATTATAAACAATATGGAAAAGTAAAACAAAAAACATAAAACAAAAAAAAACCCAGACTTCATGGATATCATCAGGTTAGAAGTGTATTTCTTATGCCCAGACCAAACTCACAGGGTCCACTTGAACAAGTTATTTTATTGTGTGAAAGTGAAAGTGAGATCTCTCAGTTGTGCTCAACTCTGTGCGACCCCATGGACTGTAGCCCACCAGGCTCCTCCGTCCATGGGATTTTCCAGGCAAGAATACTGGAGTGGGTTGCCATTGCCTTCTGCAGGGGATCTTCCTGACTCAGGGATGGAATTCAGGTCTCTGGTATTGCAGGCAGACTCTTTATCCTCCGAGCCACCAGGGAATCATTCTTTTGTTTACTAAAGGACAGATATTTATATAATCTACACTTTATCCTTGATGCTGTTCTGACTGCTGGAGATGAAGGATTGAGCATAACAGGCTAAGTCCCTGCTCTCATTGTCTTTACAGTTTATTGTGGGAGACAGGTCAAAAACAAGCAAATAAATGATCAATGTTATGATCAATGATCAATATTATGATGAAAAGCAAGGTAAAGGAATAGACCACAGTAGGGAAGAGGAATTACTGTATTACTTGAAGTGATCATGGAAGGGCTCACGCAAGAGGTGAAAATTTGAGTAAAAATCCAAAGAGACTGAAGGAGGAAGATGCAGCTATCTGCAAGAAGAATATTCTTGACTGGCAAAATGGCAATGACAGAAACCTTGAAGCACATATGTGGCTGGTTTACTAGAGGAAGAGCAAGAGGTAAGTGTTCCTGGAACTTGGTGACCTAGTGGGAATGTTGGAGAATTTGAGTTGGAGATAGACCTGTTGGCATTATTGAACTTTTGCCTTTATTAAGAATTCAAAAGGCAGATAAATTTTTCAATAGAGGGAAGAAACTATGACTTATTTTAATAAAAAGATCCATAAAGTATGTATAGTGGAGGACCAAAAATGAGCTAGGAGACTGATAGGTTGGCAATAGTAGGAGTCCAGGCAACAGATGATGGTGGCTTGAACTAATAGAGATGGAAAGAAGATGGAAATGAGTTATATTTTCAAGGTGAATAACTCAGGACCACTTAATTGTGTGTTGAGAGTAAGAAAAAGAGAGGAATAAAGGACAGCTTCTGGTGTTTGGTTCTTTGCTTGAACAATTGGTTGGATGCTTGGACCATTTATTGTTTATTATGTGGAGAAAGATTTGGAGTTGAAAATCAAGATCTATTTTCACTATATTAATTTGTGATGCCTATTACATAGGCAAAATGGATAACTTCAGACTGCAAGCAAGGGGACATTTTAATAGAGCTAAAACTCTAGATTTGCAAGAGTAAAACTGATTTTAACACTTTAGTCTTAGTTTATAAAACTAAGTATTTCAGTAGATATGGTAGATATTAACCAAATTTGAAAAAATGGACTGAAAACTAAAGCTGAAGTTGTGGTGGGAATCTCTCAAGACTTCACTTTTTAGTTACCAACAGTAATTAAATTATATCTAAATCATGACTGTGTGCATGTATGCTCACTCAGTCACGTCTGAATCTTTGGTGACTATAGTCTGCCAGACTTCTCTGTCTATGGAATTTTCCAGGCAAGAATACTGGAGTGGGTTGCCATTTCCTACTCCAGAGCATCTTCCTGACCCAGGAGTTGAGCCCATGTCTCTTGCATCTCCTGCATTGGCAGGTGGATTCTTTACCACTGCACCACCTGGGAGCTCTGAGAGATAGTGAAGGACAGGGGAGACTGGAGTACTGCAGCCCATGGGGTCACAGAGTCAGACGTGACTTAGTGACTGAACAACAACAAAATTGAATTAGCAATTAGAAGTCTACGTATTGAACCTGGAATGTAAGAAAGGGGAATCTCATAGTTTTATGACATTTTTCATTAGGAAAAGCATTAATTACCAGTCTAGCTTCAGCACCAAATATTCTAAACTTTCCTAGTGTTAAACATATTGAATTTATGTTGTTGTTGTTCAATTGCTAAGTCATGTCTGACTCTTTGCAACACCATGGACTTCAGCACACAGTCCTCCACTGTCTGTCCTTCACTGTTACCCAGACTTTGCTCAAATTCATGTCCATTGGGTTGGTGATGCTATCTAGCCATCTCCTCTGTCACCCCCTTCTCCTTTTGCTGTCAGTCTTTCCCAGTATCAGAGTCTTTTCCAAAGAGTCAAAATGTCAGGCTTCTCTGTGTATGGGGTTCTTCAGGCAAGAATACTGGAGTGGGTTGCCATGCCCTCTTCCAGGGGATCTTCCTGACCCAGGGATCAAACCTGTGTCTCCTACGTCTCCTGCATTGCAGGCAGATTCTTTACTACTGAGCTACCAGAGAGGCCCTTGACTACTCATTAATTACCAGAAAAAATAATTCAGCTAGACCTCCCAGTGGAGAATTCTATGTGCTTTTCACTCTACATTTATTTCTACATTCATTTATTTAGGCTAATGTGAAACAAGCAAACAGGAAAAAAAATCAAATGAATACTCTTTTATTGCTTAGATATTAAAGAGATTTTAAACTCATAGCAATGCAAAAAGAAACATCTTAGGAATGCCACTAGAATGTGATTTTTGGTGAATTTAAGTGGAATTTTAATTAAAAAATAACATCCTAATGCAATCATTTTACTAGCTAAATATTTCTTCATTCTGTCTAAATTATTATCTTATGAATTAAAAAGAAAGAAATTGAAGATGATTTCAAAAAATAAAAGCATAATAGATATGACCTTGGAATTTTATCCTTTTCTGTTTAATGAATACAATTAATGTTCTGGAGGGGTAATTTATCTGAAACTACTGTACTCATTATGTTAAATTATCTCTAATTATTATTTTCAGGCAATTTGGCACAAATAGACTAAGTTCAAAATTATAATCCTCACGGAATCTATGGTGTTTGATAAACAGAAAGTTATAACTTTATGTATATAATCATGATGTCAAATCAGAGCAGCCAATTGAGTGGAACTGGATGGAGCCAGGGCTTTCTACTAGGTGGAATACTGAAAAGGGATCCAGTAGCTGTACATTTTATTCCCACCTGGCCCTTCTTTTGTGATACTATACAAAAACGCTCTCCTAAATGGAAGTGAGCCATGCTGCTTTACTCGTATAACTACTAAGATTAGATTCAGTTTTGAACTCATTAACTTAAAGGAGGCATTTTATTGTTGTAGTATAATACAATTGGGTTCAGAACTGGAAAAAAGAAACCCAACCAATGATACAGATATGTTTTGGTAGTGATCAGTCCCATTAGTAACTCTAGCCAGCACTGAACTTTCAGGGAAAAAAAGAAAGAATTCTCATTGACTACAAAAGCTCTGGTTTGTCTCCTTGCTTCACACTTGAATTCATTGTTTTTCTCAGAATCTGTGAGCTACTCACACTGACAGTAGGAGCAAGGAGGCTGATAAAACAAACCTCCTAGAAGAAGCCTTGCTTTCTTAATGCTGAAGAGGATCCCAGTCCTCTGAAAAGTCTTTTTATAATGGGAGCTAGCCCAACAAATGCTTTCTGCCCTAGGGGCCTGTCTTACAAATAGTGATTCAAAATTAGTACAGGGAACTCACTGACAGGAGGGGAAAGAAATGTGGTTAGGTTCAACAAAGGTTATGTTTAGCTAAAGAAAAGAAAAAATACTGGTTTAAGAATTTCCTAAAATGCTCTAGAATCTCAAAATGCTGTAATCAAAAGCAATTGTAAAAATTTACTTTGACATTTGTTTTACATTGTGTAATCTTGTGGAAATCGCATCTCAACCTTTTTTTTTTTTAATTTGAGCACACTTTAACAAAGTCTTTGAGGAATGAATATTAAAGACATATTGTTAGAAAGTCCAAAGGTATAGAAGGAATATTTTGATAAAATCAGAATGAATCTATTGCTGTAAATCACTGAAATCAGAAAACCTGCATAGTTCATGATTTCTTACAAAGACTCTAAATAGATAAACAACACCACATAAACATCTATAGCTGAATTCTAGCAAAACATATATACAGGACCAAATAGAATTTCATTCCAAAATATTCACTCTTATCCCGTGTGAAAGTTGGACTATAAAGAAAGCTGAGAGCTGAAGAATTGATGCTTTTGAACTGTGGTGTTGGAGAAAACTCTTGAGAGTCCCTTGGACTGCAAGGAGATCCAACCAGTCCATCCTAAAGGAAATCAGTCCTGAATATTCATTGGAAGGACTGATGCTGAAGCTGGAACTCCAATACTCTGGCCCTCTGATGCGAAGAACCGCTCATTGGAAAAGACCCTGATGCTGGGAAAGATTGAAGGCAGGAGGAGAAGGGGACGACAGAGGATGAGATGGTTGGATGGCATCACTCACTCAATGGACATGAGTTGGAATAAACTCCAGGAGTTGGTGATGGACAGGGAGGCCTGGTATGCTACAGTCCATGGAGTCACAGAGTCGGACACGACTGAGCGACTGAACTGAACTGAAGTGTCCTGCGTGTGTGTGTGCTAAGTCGCTCAGTATCCGACTCTGCGACTGTAGCCCACCAGGCTTGCTTTCCTTTGGGATTCTTCAGGCAAGAATCCTGAGTTGCCATTCTCTTCTCCAGGGAATCTTTCCGACCCAAGGATAGAACTTGAGTCTTCTGTGTCTCCAGCATTGCAGATGGATTGCAGATGCATTACCCCTGAGCCACTGGGGAAGCCCCTCTTATCCTCCAAACCAACTGGAAATGTTGGCATTTTACATCAGTCCCCATCTTGTGTAAAATGCAGACACAGTTCTGTAGTCACTTTGCAAGTCAGACGTGGTCTAGTAATTATACTTAAATTATGATAGTTTCTGTTCATAGCCTGGTTAAAGATTCTGAAGATTCAACTTCTTCCTTTGTAAAGCTTCAGTCTAGGGCTGCCAGATTTTGGAGACTTCTCAGGACTAGGTTTGTAATTTAACACCTCTTGTGCAATCATTTCACTTAAGCCTTTGTTTTATCTCCCCAACAATCCTCAGTTTGGCCCGGATCTCAGGAACATTTATGATGGCCATGTTGCCCTTGCCCACCTGTGTTAGGTTTCTCCTCCGCCCTTTATCTGCCTTTTCCGCACAAGGGGACAATCCAAAGTGTGTGTCATTTAGGTGTCACCAGTTCTGTGAGACGTGAAAAGCTCAGCCAGTTAACATAAAACAAAATCCTGGCAGTTTCATGGAATCACATTTCCCTGCTGCAAAGAAAGTTGAGAAGAGGGGCAAGGTAGCTTAGAGTGGAAGTTTGAATGAGGACACTTTGTCCATGAATGGAAACTCTACATTCTTTGTTATTTTAACAGGCTGTGTCTGTTCTCCTTGAAAGAAATTGTATGAGAGAAGATTGGATTAAGTAGTTTTTATGTTATTTCAAAGCACTTGTACACTTTTCCAAAGATCAACTTACTTAGCCAAGTAATAAACTCTTGTTTTACAATAATACTGGTGTATATTATATCACTCTAGCTTACTACAAAATACAGAATTAGAGTTGGGAAACAAAACATTTGTTTCTTTGGTGAATGAGGCATATATTATTACCTATTCACTCTGCCAGATATAACTTGAACCTTTTAAGCTATTCAAAGGAAAACCCAACTAGTTAATCTTCTTTAGGAGGGAAGAAAAATAGCTCTGCCCCTACTCAGCCTCTTTTGTATTTTTAAAAAATCTTAGCCTTTTTCAGTCCAAAGAAAGTCTAAGTTTACATTATCTTTGCATGTGTATCTTTTGAAAAGTTAAAAAATGTGATTTGCATGTTTTCTAGTTTTGCTTTCACATTTTTTAGAGGATTGTAGTTTCACAGTGGGATAAATGAGTTCATTAAACCAAATATTCATTTGGCTTTTTATTTCTCATCACACAGAAACCAGAATGTGCAAATCATAAATAACTTCGATTACAATATAGTTTACTTTTCATTCCTTATACCACCCACACTTATGATTATGATTTGCCCATTTTTAAACTGTAGTATCACACTTTGCATTCTGTTACATTTACTTCTAAAACTTTGCTTTTAAAAAGGTCCCTATCATTATGAATTTAATAGTTGTTTCCACACTGCTATATGAAGACAGAATCCATTTTTCTATTCTCTATTCAATTAACTTAATTTTTTTCTGTTTTTTTTTTTTTGTTGTTGTTGTTGTTCACTTTGTTTAGCACTCTGTATAATAATCTATTTTACTACAGGAAAAGAATTAGTTTCCATACTTTTTCTTAAGTGTGACTCTGAAAAAAATTCATGTATTTCCAGTTAATGTCATTTTTTTGAATTCTATTAACTTGCTTACTAATACTATCTCTTGGTGGATTCATAGTCTGTGGTGGTCACTATTGCTTTGTTGAAAAAACTGAGAAAAAAGTTGTGGGTGGTCTCAGCAGATACATGTTAACCACTTGATTTCTATTTCCACTAAATGCTTCAGGTTAAGTGATTACTTCAGTCCGAAATGATGCTTTCAGACATGTTACTACAGGTGAAGGGACTGAACCAAACATCACGTTCAGTCATCTTCACACGTTGCTTGCTGCATCATCAGGAGACATGACATCTGTATGAATCAAGCTGGTAATGACATGTCATTGCTTCCTGAATGACAATAGATGCTGGCACAAAAATGTCCCATCACTCCAAATTGTCCCTTTTACTAAATCCTCAGAAGTTTTGGGGAATTCTTCGGTTTTGAAGAAAGCTGCCACTCTCAGGCCCACATGGCTTCATCTGACCCTTAGAAGAATGTATTTCCCTGTTTGGTTTCCTGAGAAAGCATACTTTTTTCTCTTTACACTCTAAAGTGACTTTGTGCATCTTTACACAGGAAAAAAATTAGTGAAATGACCACATAGGAATGCAGGTGAGAGCTCTCTCAAGTTCTGTTTCAAGTCTTAGATCAACTGCATGTAAGTGTGTTGTTAGTGGGCATTCAGGCAGAAACAGAGAAGTTAGGATTCTAAGTCTGGCAATCAGATTCCAGAAGCCCCAAGTTAACATTGGTCTAGTGCCTCTTGACCTGAATGCTGATCTTTTCAAGCTGTTGAGTTTCCTCAGAGAATAGCAGATTAGCAATTAGTGTGTAATGAAGTGGGATTCTTTCACCAGTGGACTGGAGGTAAATGGTATCATCTAGGTGAAGGGCTACCCTGTTCACACTTTAAACAGGTAAATCTAGTCCTCAGCCATCTCAAGCTCTTCCCCATGATACTCTAATGAGCAGAGGAAGCTTGCCATCACTAATGTAAGGCATTTTCCTAGAAGGCCAATCTTAGACGTCCCCCATATACAAATATGGGCACTCATAGAACTCTTCTGAGATGAACTTTCCTCCACACTCCAGCATTTGATCACAGTTATGTCAGTGATAAAATACTTCCAGAAGGTTTGGGGAAGGAGAGTTGGCCAAAAGTGAGCACTCCAGCTGCCCTTGGATTTTTTCAGAGCTAGATGATTTGTTTAGTAAGTTCACTTGCCTTTGTACAGATGCTATTTCTTATTTCCTACTAGATCCAAATCTACCTACATCAGCCTTCAAACACTGATGGATGGTATATTCAAAGACCTCAGAATGAGTCTTCTGTTCCAGCTGGACCAAACTAGTTGCCATTTTTTTCTTCTCTGAGGTTTCTGGACTCATGCCTTTCACTCCCAACTGTAAATCCAGGCTTTCTCAAAAGCCAGTAATTTGACTCTTCTCTTGGCTCTGGATTTCTCTTACATCCTTTTCCTAAGAAATGAATTTGGAAGACCCTAGCTGTGTGAGCTCTGGGAAAGGTCATGAAGTATACATAATTACAGGGAGAAATCCTGTTGGCTAATATATCAAAATATTAACCTGCCACAGTGTTTGAACTTCTTTTTGAAGAAAAGATACATGAAGGACTTGCACAGAAAGAGGTCTATGACCCGTAAGGTTCTTATCAACAAAGATACCAAAATCTTCTCATGACATAACCTTAGCTGGCAACCAATTGTCTGTGTGTCTTCAGTTTGGCAATTCTTATGAGACACACATATTTCATTTTATTTAAATGGTGTCTCAAAGTTGTTTGATATATGCTGTCTGTATGGTCAAGTGGTAGCATTTCTTAAAAGTAAATACACACTGTTTTTGACTCTTTAAGCACATAATTCAGCAACAGGTATGCATGGTGGTGGTTTAGTCACTAAGTCATGTCCAACTCTTGTGACCCCATGAACAGAGGAGCCTGGTAGGCTACAGTCCATGGGATTCTTCAGGCAAGAATGCTGGAGTGGGTTGCCATTTCTTTCTCCAGCAGATCTTCCAGACCCAGAAATCAAACCTGGGTCTCCTGCATTGTAGGCAGATTTTTTTTACCAAATGAGCTGTAAGGGAACCCACTACAGGGATACATAGGTTCTCGAAAATATTTTGCATGTTTTTCTCCACTGGAGTCCGCCATTAGCAGAGTGGCTGTGCAAGCTGGCACAACTTAGCATCTACTAATGACAAACATTTCCTATACTTAATACCGTCAATTGATAGATTTGTCTTGTCAATGTAAATAAGACACAATTTTATTGGAAAATTTTAAAAGTTAAGATAGATTCTACATTAAAAATATTGAAAAAATGTTGAACTCATAACCCCTCTCTTGTTGATGGTGAATTTAATGGGACCAAATGAGGACTAATTTAACTTGCATTTTCTAATTAATTGTATAATTCACTCAATTTGTAGTAGAAAATGGACCCACTTTAGGACCAAAGATAGAGATTCAAATTATTTCCCAACCAAATTTTATAGCCGATGGAACAGAAAAGCCAATAAAATACCTAAAAGCATAATCTGTGATTTATATACTGGTGATGAACTTGAAAAATTAGAGCATGCTTTGGAAAATAAGAATAAATATAAAAGAGGCTTATGGGCTTTGGCAGTGGTGTACCAGGGAGGAGTGGCCATGGATATAATCTCTTTTGGTGGGAAGGTATATGATATCACTGAACGCATTTAGAATTACCAGGACATGGTAATAATAAAATACAGACTTATATTTAGACGGTTTATTGTTGTTTTAAGATTCTCTGTGGATAATACAGCCCCTTAATGGGTAGATCACAGATGAATAATTACATCCTTCCCCTTTTGATACACAACTATATTTTGATTACCCAATATATGGGGCATGCATTTTCTTGATTTTTGCTCAGTAACTATGTGTGGGATCAACAAGTAACCATTTTGACTGAACTACACAGGGCAAGATGCAGGACAAACTTATATCCTAGATGAGATAGTAAAGGAATTGCCTGGTCTGGGCATTCCTTACATCATTAATTCTTCTTAGAAACAGTTTTGTACATCTGCTACATATTAAAGTGCTGCAGTAGATTCTGGGAATATAAAAATAAATAAAAATCTGACCCAGTGCTTCTCATTGGCCTGTGGAAAGTCATAATCTGATAGGAATAAGAGACATCCATAAACAACAAATTATAAAATATGGTGATGCATGCTCTGAGAATGATAAATAGAAAGTCTATGCAGGCCAAGAAAAAGGAGCAAATGATCTCCCTTAAGGTAGAATTGCTGAAGTCCTGTGATTGAGCTTGATTTTGAAAGACAAAAATGAGTTTGCCTGCTGGAGTTGTGGGAGAAGGGAATTTTTTTTTCTGTAGTGACCATGTAGGGAGAAAAATTACTGGGTAACTTCTATGCCAGGCTTTACTAACTCAGGACTAGTATTTTCCTTGCAAAAGAGGACATTCGGAGGTGGGATACTGTGTCATGAAGTCACCAAATAGTGGACGCACCAGCAATACAGAAGGCAGCATCTTTATTCGGACAGTCTTCTGGTATCTTTCAACCCTTATCCATTAGGTGATTAGCTGTCTAATACATACAGAAGACTGGCACCTCTTTGGTTTCTTCAGTTGAGACATTCTAATAAAAAGAGGACATAGAGTCATTTCCACCAAATAAATAATGTGTTTTAATTGTTGGGAAAAAAAATGAATGAACTCAGAGTTATTTTAAATGTATGGATTTTGGTTTTTTTGGGAAAAAAAATCACCTCAATTTCCCAATAGGGTCATAAAATACAAGTAACTAGAAAATGTCGATGCAGGTTGTAAAAAATTAAGTAGCACTGGAAATTATCTATGGAATCCTAGTTTGCTGGATTTCCACTTCAGGAAAATACCTATTAAGATTATTACACCTTTGGTCACTGACATTGCATCATCTTTCGGGTAATCTCACTCTACTGCAAGATCTTGGCCATCATCCTCAAGAGCACTGATTTGTCTCACATCCCTCCAACAAGCAGTGTAGGCTCATGTAGCTCAGTGTCTAAAGATATTAATTACTAATATTCTTATTGACAAAAAAAATGAGTTATTTTGACTCATTTCTAATTTCTTTTTCCAACTAGGAGGTTCCAGGTAAGCAAAATCAAAGTGCTCACTCTCACGTTTCCTGGCTGTTTTTCTCCCCATTTCCATCTTCTCTCCCTACTGTTTATGGCCTATCTGGTTGCAACTTGAGTCAAAAGCTTACACATCCAATTCCAGCAGGAGTTTGGCAAGCAAAGTCACTGTTTAGACACACCTCTGAAATGCTAGCACTGGCAATTCTCCACTATGGTTATGCCCATGGAGATAGTAATTTTTATTCTCTGCTTGCTTTCTCATCTTCAAATTCAAACTCATTAAAGATGTGTGGTTCCTGCTGTAAAAGATCTTCTCTGTTGATGTGCAAGGGTGTAAATGGCTTTTATACTTGTAGTTCTATCTGGTATATTTCAAAATACCATTTGAATGCATTTTTTTTTATAGAAAATACAAATATTTGCCAATCTGGGTTTAAGCAGGAAAGAAAAGCCTTTATTCATGAATTATTCCACTTCCTACTTGGTTTGTTGGGTTTTAGGTGTCTAATTCTGGGCACAGCTGGTTTCTAAGCATTTTAAGAGGCTCTGTCCTAGAAAACAGACATTTTCACCAAATTGCCATTAAACAGGGGGTGACTTTTTATTCACTTCAGCACTCTTTCTCTCTTTGGGATTTGATTTCTTTTTTGTTCAGGTGCAAATGTCTCTACACAGCAGTCTGAAGCAACTTTCCAAGCCCTGAGCAGAAAATAAAAATACTTTGCCGTTCAATCATAGCAACAAAAGAAAAGAAAGAGTTTTGCTTTTACCACTCTGAGCCTGTAAGAAGCAGTTCCACACTGTCCCCTCATTGGAGTCTGATCCCAAACAGCACACTGCAGGCCAATTGCCAACCCGGTTTGTGTAGAAGGAACATTGGCAGGGGTTGGCTTTGGCAAAAGATCTGTTTCTTTCTCACCTAAAGCTATTACAAGCTTCCTGTGGTATCTGTTTCGTGTGATTTGTTGCCTATCATTCTGTCCTAAGCAGGGCCACTTTTTAATCTACTTGCTTGAGGGGAATATGATAAACCCTTCAATTACTTTATCTTATCACAGGTTGTTCTGCCACTCCTTTTCTGTTTTAAAGTTTATCTGTTAAGTATTGAAACTAGAAAACTATCAAAAGAATCAGTCTATCATAGTACTCATCAATATTTGGGCCACCTTGTAAATGGCCATTCTTGAATGCCCTTGTGTCTTCTAAATCTGTGTGGACTGCTTGTAAGCATTCAAAGTGGACATAGGCTCTGTAATTAGATCATTCTGGCAGGAGCATGTTGGCAAAATATCAAAAGCTTGTACATTTTTATTTTGGTTCTATTTTAATGAACAATTTTTATTTGAAAATCAAAACAATTATGCCAATCTCATAGCTCACTGAGATTGTCCTCGGCTAATCAATGGTGTAATAGATAACCAGTTAGTCTTCGTAATCAATTGTAATTTAGTTTAATTCTTGTAAATTTCTAAGCAATTCAGTGCAAATAACCACTTTTAATCTCAACTGTATTATCTCTAAAGAGGGCTGACAGAAAATAAAAGTTATAGCATTGGGCTATTATAAAGATTGGGTTATATTCTATAAATCACATATAGTACTTTGGATATTGCCTAGCTCTTCATACTCAATGAAGTTGATGAAGATGATGAAGATAATTGATGATGTGACTCCAGCTAGTATTAAACCAGCTTTCCTTAGGTTATTCTGTTTTTGGCCACTATGTGACAAAGTCATAATGAAATAGAAACTAGAGTTGTGAATGCAATCTTCTGTCATTTCTTCATTTACTGATGCAAAAACTAAGATTTAGAAAAGTTAAGCAAGAGCTCAGATTTCATAATTAGCTCAGATCCAAGAATAAACCCTTGGTTCCCTATGCAGGGTCTCCCAAGTCCTTGTTTATCCCTCTACATTTTACTGTTTCTCTAACTGACAACTTCCTTTGTCCTTTGCCCCAACAATAAAAGGCATAAATTTAACTAATGGAAAACAGATACTAAGGCCATATTTAGAGGAGAAGGAGAGAAGAAGGGACGAGGAAGAGAAGGGAAAAGAGAAAATTCTAAATTCCCTAATCTGCTGCAAGCTCATTAAAATCTACCCTTGTTAGGTCTCCAAGAAAGGCGAGTTGGGATAAGGACTAAGAATATCTTGGTATTCATTACTTGCTAGGTCTGTACTCCAAGTTGGGTGTGTGGTCAATCACTCAGTTGTGTCTGACTCTGCAGCCCCATGGACTGTAACCTGTCAGGCTCCTCTCTCCATGGAGTTTTCCAGGCAATAATTCTGGAGTGGGTTGCCGTTTCCTACTCCAGAGGATCGAACCCATATCTCTTGTGTCTCTTGCACTGACAGGTATATTCTTTACCATTGCATCACCTGAAGTACTGGAAGTTAGGCTGGATCATATATAATCTGCAAAGACTCTTTGTTCTTATTCTAGAAGCATTCTTGAGTGTATTTCTTTAACCTCATCCCAGGGTTCAATCTGCTTTCTGTTTTGTCTCGTGTGGCAGAACAGTTCACCAACAGAAAGTCACGCCCACCAATCTCTTTGTCCTTCCCAGCTCTGTTGCTAACTCTTTCAGGTAACCTCAGTTCAGTTCAATTCAGTCGCTCAGTCGTGTTCAACTCTTTGTGACCCCTTGAATCGCAGCATGCCAGGCGTCCCTGTCCAACACAAACTCCCGGAGTTTACTCAAACTCATGCCCATCGAGTCGGTGATGCCATCCAGCCATCTCATCCTCTGTCGCCCCCTTCTCCTCCTGCCCCTGATCCCTCCCAGCATCAGGGTCTTTTCCAATGAGTCAGCTCTTCCATCAGGTGGCCAAAGTATTGGGAGTTTCAGCTTCAGCATCAGTCCTTCCAATGATCACTCAGGACTGATCTCCTTCAGGATGGACTGGTTGGATCTCCTTGCAGTCCAAGGGACTCTCAAGAGTCTTCTCCAACACCACAGTTCAAAAGCATCAATTTTTCAGTGCTCAGCTTTCTTCCCAGTCCAACTCTCACATCCATACATGACCACTGAATAAACCATAGCCTTGACCAGATGGACCTTTGTTGGCAAAGTAATGTCTCTGCTTTTTAATATGCTATCTAGGTTGGTCATCACTCTCCTTCCAAGGAGTAAGCGTCTTTTAATTTCATGGCTGCAATCGCCATCTGCAGTGATTTTGGTAACCTCAGGTAGTCTCTTTCCCAGCCCCACTGCGGGTAAGGGTGACCAATGAGATAACCAATGAGATACCTACTGTGGAACTTTAAAGAAGGTTTCTGCTATCTTATAAAAGGAAATAACAGGAGAGTCCATTCTCCATCTTTAAAAATTTTGTATATGAATATTGTCTTTGGAGCTAAAGCAGCCATTCCCCGCCCCCCGCCGCCCCCCACAAGATGAAAATAATGATGACAATAATTCAGAATAGTGGAGTGGAAAGATAGAAACTGAATCATTGCAAATATTGTGGAATTACTGACCTATCTTGAGATTACACATTCCCAGTCTTCTTAACAATAAATGTTATATGTCATTAGTAGTTCAGTTCTCTGTTACTTATAGCCAGTATTATTTAGAAATGACACCTTTAGATAGTGAGAGAATTAGGCGTGTGGGTGGCGTCTTCACCTGAGTGGAGTAAGATTCCACATTTTTCTTACCCTATCAGCCTCAGAGAACAGAAAAATTGGAAATCTACAAAGCGATTCATGGACGTGGTTTAAAGGTAATTCAGAGAGCAAAGAGATTTATCTTTGTATAGGTCTCATTATAATATGGTTAATCCTACCATTAGAAGCTTTACCTACCAGCACAATGAATCATCTGCCTTTAAGAAACAGTCTTGAACAATAATGCAAACCATCTAAAAATCTGTGTTTTAGAGTTTCAGTGAGCTTATAGGTAAAGGAGAATGCTTAATTGTTTATCTTGAAGGTATTTCTTAAGTTTCTAATACTTTATATCAGAAGTTGTATTTCATTTGCTTAGCTGCTTTTTCATATTACCAGCTGACTCTTAATGAAGAGCCCAGTAGACCATAGTGTTTTTGAGGACCACTCAGAAACAATTAATTTGTTACTGTACAAATCTATTTTGAAAGTACTGTGCATATCTATTTTGAAAGTACACTGTAAAATTTATTTAAAATCTGTTTGTTATAAACTTTTTGGAAAGTAATTTAAAATGTAAATGCACTTTGGCCCTACAGCTACACTTTAAGGTACCCTGGGTAGACTCACTGTGCTATTAAATATTAAAGATGACTACAGTTATTCACTATTACTTTATTGAGATGTAGACTGTAATTCCCCTCCCTTTAACTTTAGGTTGGCTGTAGTGGGTTCCTTGTCCAGTAGAAAGAGGCAATATTATAGAATTTCTAGGTTTAGGTCTTAAAACTTCTTGCAGTTTCCATTTGATTCTCTTGGAACATTCTTTCTTGAGCTGTGAGTTTGCTATGTAAGATGCTAACGACTCTGAGACTGCCATGCTGAAGAGTGTACATGAAGGCACTCCTGTCACTTGTCCCAGCTGATCCCAGCTTTCCAGCCAGCCTTGTCAAAGTGCCAGTCATGAGAGGAAATTCACCTTGCACCTGAGACCAGAATATCTGGCATCTAAACACCACTGAGTAATTTCCATTCATGTTGTGTGAAAAGAAGAATCACCTAAGATTCCTGACATTCAAACACTTGAGAGAAAACAAATAAATGATAATTTTAGGCTGTTAAATTCTGTGGTAGTTTGTTATACACCAATAGATTACTGTAGCATTTTGTCATACTTTGTCATATACCAATAGATTACTGTAGCACATAAGCACAAAAATGATCTTGACTGTATTCGTTGTAGAAATTAAGACCTGGAAATATTTTAAATTCCACTAACGAGGGACTAGTTCAGAATTTTGTAATAAACTCACACAAGAAACCACCATGTATCTGACTGTTGAAATAATGACTGGGATAAATACATGTGTTTATGTAAAAGAATGTCCATGGTGTATGAAGTCAATAATATTCTAGGTGGAAAAACATCATTATAGATTGTAGGAATTCACACACAGAGAAATGTTTAGATAGATAAGTGTGTGCATGTTTGTCATAAACATGCATGTACAAATCTGTTAATGATTTCAACATTATGGGCATGAATCCTCATCTCTTCCACCCTCTACCAATTTTCTTAGTGCTATGGTTTACAGATAATTTTGTTATTTTTGTTTGTTTGTTTCCACTGCTTAAGAGTACATATGCATTAATAAAATTTAGAAATCAGCAAAAGATGGCAAAAAAGTAGATATTAAAATTCTATGACAAACCTGGACAGCATTTTAAAAAGCAGAGACATCACTTTGCTGACAAAGTTCTGTATAGTCAAAGCTATGGTTTTTCCAGTAGTCATGTATGGATGTGAGAGCTGGACCACAGAGAAGGCTGAGCACAGAAGATTTTATGCTTTTGAACTGTATGCTGGAGAAGACTCTCGGGAGTCTCTTGGACAGCAAGGAGATCAAACCAGTCAATCTTAAAGGAAATCAACCCTGAATATTCATTGGAAGGACAGATGCCGAAGCTAAAGCTCCAGTACTTTGGCCACCTAATGCAGAGAGCCGACTCCTTGAAAAAGATCTTTATGCTGGGAAAGATTGAGGGCAGGAGGAGAAGGGGATGACGGAGGATGAGATGGTTGGATGGCAACATTGACTCAATGGGCATGAGTTTGAGCAAACTCCAGGAGATGGTGAAGGGCAAGGAAGCCTGGCACGCTGTAGTCCATGGGGTTGCAAAGAGTCAGACATGACTGAGTGACTGAACAAAAACAAAAATTCTATTCAAAGATATCCTTTGTATTCTAGGCTTCTTTTATGCACATTTCAAGTGGGGTTGAAGTGTTAAACTGCTTCACATCTTTTATACGTTTAGATTTTCCAGATTTAACATCATATCATCTGCAAATAATTATTTTGCTTTCTCCTTTCCAAGTTGCACTAGCTAGACTTAGGACACTGTTCAATAGTAATGGTGTCTTCCTGCAGTTTTGGATTAAATCCCACAGTGTCTTTTGGACCAAACTTGATAGTCTCCATCATGTTCAGGAAGCATTTTTATTTTTACATATTAAAAACTTATACTAGCTAATGGTTCTTGGATTTTGCTGTAGCCTTCTAGGGTATCCAATTGGAAAGATTGTATTGTTTTTCATATTTAACTTGTCTATGTGATAAATTTTATTAATAGATTTCATGATGAATAGTTTGATTCTTGGACTAAAGACCATTTTGCTATTGTCTGTTTAAGAATTTCCAAGTCTGCAGTCATAAAGAACTGGATACACAGATTTCCATTCAGTGTATCTTTGTCAGTTTTTGTTTTCAGAATAGTTCTTGCTTTATAAAAAAGTGAATTGGCAACTTTCCTTCTTTATAAATCTGTTTCTCAGTAATCTTTTAGCACAGACATTATCTATGTCTTGAAAACTTAAGATTAGTGTAATGGCATCTGTCTCTAGAGATGCTTTCCTATTTGTGCTGAGTTTCTGCGAGTCCCCTCCCTTTTTTTGCTTGCTTTATCAAATTGTTTTTCTTAAAAAATTCTTACTGAATTAGTTTTGGTTATTTATAAGGTTTTCTTTTTTTTTAAAGAAAACTTGTTCTCTTGAGATTATTAAATATATTAGCTGCAATTGTTCTTAGAAGAATCTCATTTTAAAATATATGATCCAAGATATATAAGAAAAAAAGTAAGATATATGCTATCTCTGTTAAAATATATCCTTTCTATATTTTGAAGCAATTTGATTAATAATTTTTTTTTCTATGTCCTTGTTTATACAAGCCTCAGAGTTCTTATTTCCATAATTTTGCTTTATAGCTATTTCTGCTTGACTCTCTATTAATTACTTCCTTCTGAATTATTTAGACTTTGCTTATTTTTTTTTCTTTCTATCTTTTTGAGCTCTTCTTGTGCTATAAAATCACTGTGGATGGTGACTGCAGCCATGAAAGTAGAAGATGATTGCATCTTGGCAGGAAAGCTGTGACAAACCTAGACAGTGTGTTAGAAAGCAAAGGTATCACTTAACTGACAAAGGTCCATCTAGTCAAGGCTATAGTCTTTCCAGTAGTCATGTACAGATGTGAAAACTGGACAATAAAGAAGGCAGAGCACCAAATAATTGATGCTTTTGAACTGTGGTGCTGGAGAAGACTCTTGAGAGTCCCTTGGACTGCAAGGAGATCAAACCAGTCAACCTTAAAGGAAAATATTCATTGGAAGGACTGATGTTGAAGCTTAAGTTCCAATACTTTAGCCACCTGATGCAAAAAGTTGACTCATTGGAAAAGACCTTGATACTGGGGAAGATTGAAGACAGAAGGAGAAGAGGGTGACAGAGGATGAGATGGTTGGATGGCATCACCAGTTCATTGGACCTGAACTTGGGCAAACTCCGGGAGATGGTGAGGAACAGAGCAGTCTCGTGTGCTGCAGTCCATGGGGTTGAGAAGAGCTGGACACAGCTTGGTGACTTAACAGCAACAAAATCTTTGAGGCAAACCTTTAGATATTTCATTTATTTTATAAATAATGAAAATGACATTTGCTCAATATAGCTTTAATTGCATCTCATAAGTCTGATGTGAGTGTGTTTTTCTTTTCTTTCTGTTAACATTGACTCATTTTCTCCTTGACTAAATATTATTTATAAAATGAATATAAAGATTTCCAAGTGTTTAGGTTTTATTGATGTCATTTTCTCTTCCTTTTACTTCCTTAAAGATCTTGAGATATGGTCATTTAGGTAAAAATTGTAAAGTTGAAATTGTAAAATTTCCTTAAACCAACTGCTCAAATTTAATAATAACACTGTATGAATATATCCATCTATTTAGAATATAACTGTTCTCTACTCCTCATCCCACTCCTGCTTAACGCTATCCTCAGTAATTTAACTTGGAGATAAATCCCCCCAATTTTTTCTTTGTTATTACTACATGTTTGGAAGGGAAAATGTTCTAAAAAACCTTCTTGAATATTTTTAAGCACCTGAATAGAGTATAGTCTGGGTTTAAATACATCTGAGGATATCTTTGCATTTTTTTTTCCATACAGGAATTATAGTGTGGCTGAGTATAGAATACAGAACATATTGCTGTTACTGTTTTGTTGATGTTACTTCACTTCTTTTTGTTGAGTGATTTACAATGTTGCATTAATTTTAGTGATTGATACAAATGTTGTGCTAGTTTCAGGCCTATAGCAAAGTGATTCAGTTATATATACATACATTCTGTTGTTTCAGATTCTCTTCCCTCATAGGTTATTACAAAATATTAAGTATAGTTCCCTGTGCTATAAAGTAGATCCTTGTTTGTTATCAATTTTATATATAATAGTGTTTATGTGTTGATCCCAAACTCCTAACTTAATCATGCCCTTCTTCCTCCTTTGTTGACAAGTTTGTTTACTATGACTGTGGGTCTATTTCCAATTTGTAAATAAGTTCATTTGGATCATTTAAAAATTGTATCTAATATGGATCAAAAATTGGAAGCCAACCTGATATTTTCTGTATCTTGTGACTAATCATTTTATTGTTGTTGAATGTTAAAGAGATATTTAGCTTTACAATTCAAACATTTAATTAGGTTAATTCAAACTGATGCTTCCTTTCCTTAATTTTGTTCTTAATATATAAACAAAAGAAAGTTTATTAATCTATATAGCAAGTCTTTTCTTTGAAGATGAGACCATTGAATTTATTTATATTTTTATTTAATGACTCAATTTGTATGTATTCTTTTTTATTTTTAAAATATTATTATTGAAGTGTAGTGAAAGTCTCTCAGTCATGTCTAATTCTACAGTCCATGGAATTCTCCAGGCCAGAATTCTGGAGTAGGTAGCCTTTCTCTTCTCCAGGACATCTTCCCAGCCCAGGGACTGAACCCAGGTCTTCTGCACTGCAGGTGGATTTATTACCACCTGAGCCACAAGGGAAGCCCAAATATTATTATTACTGTAATGAAAATGTCTCATTAAAATTTGTTTCAATATTTTAAGATGTACAATTCATTAGCATTTAACTCAATTTAAATGCAACTCACAGTAGATATAAAATATTCTCTTAAGCCACTTCCCACCGTTTACTTACATCTATCATCATAGATTATTTTGTTGATTCCCAAAGGTTCATATAAATGGGATCATACAGAATGTATTCCTTTGGGACTAGCTTCTTTCATTTAGCATAATATGTGTAGATTCATCCATGTTGATGTGTATCAGTAAGTCATTTTATTTCACTTCTGAGTTGTGTTCCATTACATGATACACTGCAACTTGCTCATCTTTTCTCCTCCTGATAGACATGTAGAGGTTTGTAGCTTTTTACTGTTATGACTGAATTTTCTAGGAACATTCTTGTACAATTTGGATTATGCAGGTATGTTATACAAGCCGTTATTATAAATGCATATTTCTATTTCTCCTAGTTGCCCATAGGAGTAAAACTGCTTTTAACATAGATGTACACTTGTCTTTATAGAAAATCATCATTCCAAGTATCTAAACTGTTTTACCATTTAATACTCTCACTGACTGCATATGAAAGTTCCAATTGGTCTACACCATCACCATTTAATATCAGGACTTTTGGGAGAGGAAGTATGTCAGGCATTTTATGGATGTTGAATGGTCTTTCATTGCTGTTTAAGCTTGCATTCCCTTTATGTCAAGAATTTTGACCAACTTTGTGAGTGCTTATTGCCCTTCAATTATTTTCTTTTATGAAGTTTCTTTTCAGGTTATTTCCAGTTTTTTAATGGTTGTTTAAATTTTCCTTGATAATTTGTATAAATTCTTTATATATTCTGAATACAAACTATTTGTCAGATATTTGCAAATATTTTTTGCAGAGAGTGTTTTTAAGTGGACTTTCTCTCTAGATGAGTTCTATAAACTACACATACAATTATGCCCAAAGGCAATTTTGTATTCAATTTCTTACTAAGTAGTCAATCCATGAACCCACCTTCACTTTATGAGTACATTCTTTTTTTTTTTTAATCAAGCTTAACACGTATTTCTTTCAAAGTAATTTTAAGTTAACTGTTGCTTTTGCTTCAATGCAGCTTTATATTTTGTTTTCTTCTATTATCTTTTCATAAAAGTTCTTATTGTTTTCTGATGTAGCAAGTGTTTTATAAAATTTTCTATCTGGAGGGGAATTGAGATGCAGCTACTGTTCTGGATTTTCATACAAACTGGTATGAGGATAACCTAGCTTTAAAGCAAGGCTGCTTTGAGGGGTCTGCCCAAACATGAATATAATGAGGCGTATGAGGCTCCCTCATAGACCATGAAGAGCTGACTTATTAGGAAAGACCTTGATCCTGGGAAGGATTGAGGGCAGGAGGAGAAGGGGACAACAGAGGACAAGATGGTTGGATGTCACCACCAACTCAAAGGACATGAGATTGAACAAGCTCCAGGAGATGGTGGATAGGGAAGCCTGGCATGCTGTAGTCCATGGGCTCTCAAAGAGTTGGACATGACTGAGTGATTGAATGACAACAACGTGGACCATTAAACTTATTAACACTGTTTGAAAACACTTCAGTGCAAAATATGGAAGTCATCAGAAATGGAGGCCATATTTGTCTATTTGCTTAAATAATAGTAAAGCAGAGGTTACAGTTATAATGTAGGTTAAATGTGGGTATATATGTATATAAATCATTGAGAGTTACTATTATAATGATAAAAAAGTCAATACTACAAAACCTCTTTTGTGACATCTTATATTAAATTTTCACAAGGCTGATATGAAACTTTCTTCCCTGGAGTGAAATTTATCCAGTAGGACTCATTATGTTATTTTTGAGTCTGAGATGTCTTGTACCTAATCTGAATTTTTTTACTAATTAAATTAATGACATAAAAAAGACTGTGACTTTTGACTTTTATCTCATTTTGAGTCATTTTTGTTTATTCATTTTTATGATTAGTGACTATGTTGCATAGACACAAAGGTACTAAAATTCTAGAAATACACTATTGTAAATGATATGTTATAATTTACTTTGAAGAAGTATCATTTTTGCATTCCAAATGCTGTAACATCTTTAAAATTCAAATCCAAAAATTACATAAAAACATATCAATAAACTATCAAGTAAAATAAAAATAGATTTTCTTTTGTACTATATGCATAATTATCCAGAAATTTCTCTTAGATGCAAAAAATATGTTTTTTAGTGGCTGATACAGCTCTTCCAAATCAACAATAGAATTGTTAAAAAAATTGCAAGGACCATTTTAGAATCAAATAACTACACTTACATACATGTATAAAAACTAATTCTTGTCACCTACTATCTGTGTGTGCACATATATAGCCTACATATATCAGTTAAGCTATGCTTTTGAAGTATTTTTGCTGACAAGTTAAAAGTTTATCAAGACTATTTCTCTGTTTACTTTGTTGAGGAGGAAATGGTAATATAACCAGCAGAAGCAAAATCTGAAAAGCATGGCAATTTTAAAAATTGACACTATTTAAACAGTGTGGTTCCTTCCTTGTATTTCTAAATATCTCAATAGATGATTGCAAATTCATTGATTTGGTTATGAACCCTGGGGATATTCTTATTTTTTTCTAGAAAGACATTCCCCTAGGAATCAATTTAAGCATATATTTTTCTCTATGGTATGTATCTTAATAGCCATTAACAATCAGTGATATCATCAGCATCTCTTCTTTACTAATGACTAAATTTTTTTTAAAAAGCTTACAGTTGTCATATTCTTATGCCATATATTTTTATATAAACTAAAGTTATTTGTATATTTATATACCTAAGTTAAATATCAAATCACTACATTTAGACAATAAAAATGAATGCCCAGAGATATGTACAGATGAAAAATTCCTTAATGATTTGGTTTTACATGTAAATTCATTTGTTGCAGTATTTTTCCCTGCAAGGCAGTGCAATACATAGGAGTTATCTAATTTACTGGTGTTCTACAATTAACTGTGGGATTTGGGACAAGTTAGGTTAATTGTTGAAACTTGCTTTCCTCATTTGTAAATATAAGCACAACAATGCACACTTTTTATGAGGAATAACTACAAATATGTATGAAGACTAATTTACATAAAGGCCATGTTCCATAGGGCTTCCCAGGAAGAGCTAGTGGTAAAGAACCCACCTACCTATGCAGGAGACATAAGATGCAGGTTCGATCATTGGGTTGGAAAGATCCCCCAGAGAAGGGCACAGCAATCCACTCCAGTATTCTTTTCTGGAGAATCCCATGAACAGAGGAAGCCGGCAGGCTACAGTCCTTAGGGTCGCACAGAGTTGGACACAACTGAAGTGACTTAGCATATAGCACATAGCACACGGTCCATAAATGGTGACTGCTCTGAATGATCTATGTGCCTGGATGGAGGTTTTTTCATAAAATGCAAGAAAAAACATTTAAAATTTGTTTCCAAGAATGGTTGTTTATAAACACAAAAATGCTAAATAAGTAATTTTGGCTAACTGAAAATACACATATGCAATCTTATTTTGAAAATGGAAAGTGTACATATAATTATTCCCTGGTATATGTAGTAAATATATCACAGATTTTATTTAAGAAAGAGATTCACTGAATTTAACAAATAGTAAAATTAAGGGGTTCAGAGTACATATTTAAAATAATATAATTCAAATATTGCCAATTGTTTTTAGACTGTATTTTTTTTCCAAATTTACCTGATGTTGGGCTGCGAGCAAATGAGTTTTTTTGAAATATGAAGTCTTGGACTCCACTCTAGACTTACTGAATAAAAAGCTTAGTGTTATAAAATTTATTTTGAGGAGGAGGACTATATATTTCTAGAACTTTTTAATCTTAAGAAAGGTTTGGAGAGCATTACATTGAAAATTGCATCTAAGTTATATGGCTATAAATAAGAATTAATTAATTTAAAGATGTCAGAAATAGAAAGAACTTTTATCCTAAATAACTTCATTCAGTGGGTCAATTGTCCCATTCAGGGTTACATTTCAAAGATGGTAGTTGCATGAAAAATCTGTAATGCTGCTTCAATCAAATATTTCATATAGCATTTCTGGGGTTTCTTTATAGGTGATAAGGTGTTGCTGGTACATGTACTAAAATTGTCTATGTTTTTTTTTTTTTTTAAATTGTCCATGTTTAAACAACTTCCCCATGCTTAATGGAATGAGACATTGGGATCCAATGGCATACTTTTCTGGGTATTTGAAAGAAACCTTGATGAAAATGGTGGCCTAGCCAACAAGTATAACTGGGACCTTCTACCAGAATAAGAACAAGGATTAGACTTTGCAAAACAGACTGTTAGCTACCTTGCTTTTGGCCTAATATCAAAATGGTGTGTATAGCTGGGTAATATTCTATTGCATATAAGTGCATTAAAAAGGAACAAAATTGTGCCATTTGCAGAGATGTGTCTGGACCTAGAGATGGTCATGCAGAGTGAAGTATGATAGAGAAAAACAAATATTGCATATCAATGCCTATATGTGGAACCTAGGAAATGGTACAGGTCAATATATTTGCAAAGCAGAAATAAACACAGATGTAGAGAATAATTGTATGGTCACCAAGTAGGGGGAAGGTGGGAGTGGGAGGAATTGGGAGATTGACATATATACACTACCATGTATAAAATAGATAACTAATGAGAACTACTCAATTGCACAGGGACCTCTACTCAATACTCTGGGGTGACCTAAATGGGAAAGAAATCCAACAAGAGGGGATATATGTATATGTATAGCTCTGGTTCACTTTTCTGTACAGCAGAAAATAACACAACAATATAAAGCAATTATACTCCAATAAAAAATTTTAAAAATGATATGTATGTTCTCTTCTTCAATAATGTAGATTATAGCACTGCTGTTTCTGGGTCAGCAACTACAACTGATAACAAAAATCTCAGCCAAGCACTGACAGAAACAATATGTTATTCATCTACTTTTCTGTCTTCATTTTAGTTCAACAGTCTGTGGCACACAGTATCCTAAGATGCTGCTCTCACTCCAGATGAGCTAGGGAAGAGAGCACAGTTAGGGTAGGCTCTCTGGAGTGGGGCACTTTGATTTATTTTGGGAAATGAGAAGCAATGGCCATTCTCAAGTTTGGGTCAGTTTCTTCACAGCATGATCAGTGTTAACACACCAGTATTAAGCATAATATCATGGATATATTTCTGCTGTTAAAATTCATTTGTCTATAATATTAGATTACACAGAGTACTGGTATGTGATGAAGCATTGAATCATCTGTGCTATTTATAGTAATATTAGTGTTAGTCACTCAGTTTTGTCTGACTCTTTGCGACCCCATGGACTATAGCTCACCAGACTCCTCTGTCCATGGGATTCTCCAGGCAAGAATATTGGAGTGAGTGGCCATGTCCTTCTCCAGGGGATCTTCTGATCCAGGGATCAAACCTAGGTCTCCTTCACTGCAGGCAGATTCTTTACCAACTGAACCACCAGGGAATCCCCATGCTATTTATACTTGAGGCTTATAATTTTCTCCAGAGTTCTAGTGAACTCCAAATCACTAATATGATCAAAATAGATGTCAAATGTTTGAAGTTGAAAAGAGTATTCTCTAATTATTAAATTCTAATCTTTTGGCAGTTTCTCCCAAATTATACACTTCCCATTTTCAAAATGTATAATTAAGACATCATTGTCTCTTAATTTAATTCTCATTAATTACAATGTGTTATAATTTATATTCATAAATTAATCAAAAGAGAAACTTAAGTGCTACAACCTCTCTACATCCAACATCTATTTCTTTATCTTTCTGTAACATTATGACTCTCTTGGATTTCCATTACCACTGCATAACTTATTCCATATTTGTATTCTTCTATATTATGTAGAATCTCTTATTTAATTAATAACCTTTCGGTTAAGATTGATCTCACCACTTTATTTTTCCCGATGGCCTCTATGCCTATTCACAGTGTTCTAGTTCTTAGACAGAATAATTTGAATAAGAAGTGATTCATAAATGTGCTGTTTATCCTCTACTTTATTCCTGTATGCTTTTTGTTCTCCACCCTTCTCTGAATGCTTGTGCAGGAAGGTGGTGGGCTTCCACCTGGATTCTTCCAATAGTGTTGGTTGGAAGGTGGAAGGAGAGAGAGAATTCAAGATACTTCTCATCTATTTTCCTGCTTGGCCCTGCATTTTGAACTACAGGTAGCTATGAAGACACCCTCCTCCTTAGCTCAAGCATTTTTTTTTTTTTTTATCTCTAGCAAAACTATTTGACAATCATATTCCATCAGCTCTGGAAGTGGTAATCATGTCTTGCTGCCTTGAGTGTTTGTTCCTTATTTTGTTCTTAAACTTGCCTTTTATTCAATCTCTTTATTTAAACCATCCAGGGAAAATTCTATTTCCAAAGAGCCCCAGACTGATGTAAAAAGTTTTTTAAAAAAAAAAAAAATCAATATCCTTAAAAGCTATGAAAGTGAAAGTGTCAGTTGCTCAGTCATATCTGACTCTTTGCAACCCTATGGACTGAAGTCTGCCAGGCTACTTTGTCCATGGAATTCTTCAGGCAAGAATACTGGAGTGGGTTGCCATTTTCTCCTCCTGGGGATCTTCCAATCCAGGGATCGGACCTGCATCTCCTGCACTGCAGTCAGATTATTTACAAACTGAGTCACCAGGGAAGCCAGAAAAAGTACATGAAAGAACAGGAAAGTCACTCAGTTGTGTCTGACTCTTTGAGACCCCATGAACTGTAGCTCCCAGGTTCCTCTCTCAATGGAATTCTCCAGGCAAGAATACTGGAGTGGGTAGCCATTCCCTTTTTTAGGAGATCTTCTTGACCAGGGTTTGAACCTGGATCTCCTGCATTGCAGGCAGATTCTTTATCATCTGAGCCACCAGGAAAGTACAAAAACTATGAGTATAATTTCAATTTTAAAAGTCTTGAAAATATGTGGTCCATGTAAATATTTTCTAGCTAAATATAAATCATACACAAATATTAAAAAATTCCTCTATATCCTATTGACTTATGTTAACAATATATACCTTCTCATATAAAATATGCCTTAGGATAAAGTAATAGCAGTCACAAGGGATCAATATTTGATTTCATAAATTTCTCTGTTTTCACCTCCATCTTGGTTCCACTTCAGGTCATTCTTTTCACAGAAAACAAATAGCTGCTGCTGGTATTGTTGTTCTTGTTCAGTCACTGAGTCATGTACAGCTATTTTCCAACCATAACCCCATGGACTGCAGCACACCAGACTTCCCTGTCTTTCACTATTTCCTGGAGTTTGATCAAACTCATGTCCATTGAGTCAGTGATGCCATCCAACTATCTCTTCTTCTGCCACCCCCTTCTCCCGCTTCTCTCAATCTTTCCCAGCATCAGGCAGGATCTTTTCCAATGAGTCAGTTCTTCACACCAAGTGGCCAAAGTATTGCAGCTTCAGGTTCAGCATCAGTCCTTCCAATGTATATTCAGGACTGTTTTCCTTTAGAATTGACTGTTTTGATCCCCTTGCTGTCCAAGAGATTCTTAAGAGGCTTCTCCAGCACCACAATTCAAAAGCATAAATTTTTCAACACAGCCTTCTTTGTAGTTCACCTCCCGAATCCATACATGACTACTGGAAAACCCCAAACTCTGATTATACAGACCTTTGTCAGCAAAGTGATATTTCTACTTTTTAATACCTTGTCTAGGTTTGTCATTGCTTTCCTTCCAAGGAGCAAGTGTCTTTTAATTTCAAAGCTGCAATCACGGTCTGCAGTGATTTTGGAGCCCTAGAAAATAAAATCTGTCACTTTTTCCACATCTTCCCCTTTTATTTGCCTTGAAGTGATGGGACCAGATGTGATGATGTTAGTTTTTTGAAAGTTGAGTTTCAAGCCAGCTTTTTCACTCTCCTCTTTCACCTTCATCAAGAGACTGTTTAGTTCCTCTTTGATTTCTGCCATTAGAGTGGTATCATCTGCATATCTGAGGTTGTTGATATTTCTCCTGGAAATCTTGATTCCAGCTTGTGATTCATCCAGCCCAGCATTTTGCAGGATGTTCTCTGCATGTAAGTTAAATAAACAGGGTAACAATATTTAGCCTTGATGTATTTCTTTCTCAATTTTGAACCAGTCCATTGTTTCATGTCTGATTCTAACTGTTGCTTCTTGACCTGCATAAAGATTTTTTAGGAGATAGATAAGGTGGTTTGGTATTCCCATCTTTTTAAGAATTTTCCAGTTTGTTGTGATCCACACAGTCAAAGGCTTTAGCATAGTCAATCAAGCAGAAGTATATGTTTTTCTGGAATTCTCTTGTTTCCTCTCTGATCGAATGTTGGTAGTTTGACCTCTGGTTCTTCTGCCTTTCCTAAATCCAACTTGTATATCTGGAATTTCTCTGTTCATGTACTGCTGAAGCCTAGTTTGAAGGGCTTTGAACATTACCTTGCTAACATGTAAAATTAGCACAATTGTAGGGAAGTTTGAGCTTTCTTTGGCATTGCCCTTCTTTGGGATTGGAATGAAAACTGATCTTTTTCAGTCCTTTGGTCACTGCTGAGTTTTCCAAATTCATTGCTATATTGAGTGCAGCACTTTAACAGCATCATCTTTTAGGATTTGAAATAGATCAGCTGGAATTCCATCACCTCCACTAGCTTTGTTCATAGTAATGTTTCCTAAGGTCCACTTGACTTCACACTCCAGTATGTCTGGCTCTAGGTAAGGTAACCATCGTGGTTATCTGGGTCATTAAGATCTGTTTCTTATAGTTCTGTGTAATCTTGCCACACATCTTAACCTCTTCTGCTTCTGTTAGGTACTTGCCATTTCTGTCCTTAATTGTGCTCATTCTTTCATGAAATGTTCCCTTGATATCTCCAATTTTCAAGATCAAAAGTCTTTCTTATTCTATTGTTTTTCTGTATTTTTTTGCATTGTTCACTTAAGTCTTTCTTATCTCTCCTTGCTATTCTCTGGAACTCTGCCTTCAGTTAGATATATCTTGCCTTTTCTCCTTTGTCTCCCACTTCTCTTCTTTTCTTAGCTATTTGTAAAGCCTCCTCATACAACCAATTGCCTTCTTGCATTTTTCTTCTATGGGATGGTTTTGATCACCACCTCCTGTAATGTTATGAACCTCTGTCCATAGTTCTTCAGGCACTCTGTCTACCAGATCTAATCCTTTGAATCTATTTGTCACTTTACTGTATTTAGGTCATACCTGAATGGCCTGGTGATCTCTACTTTCTTCAATTTAAGCCTGAATTTTTCAATAAGGAGCTTATGATCTAAACTACAGTCAGCTCTAGGTCCTGTTTTTGCTGACTGCATAGGGCTTCTCCATCTTCAACTACAAATTATATAGTCAATCTGATTTTTGGAATATAATCAACCTGATGTCTTTGTGTAGAATCGTCTCTTGTGTTGATCATCTGGAGATGTCCACATGTAAAGTCGTCTCTCATGTTGTTGGAAGAGGATTTTGCTATGTCTAGTACTTTCTCTTGGCAAAAATCTATTAGCTTTCACCATGCTTCATTTTGTACTCCAAGGCCAAACTTGCCTGTTATGCAGGGTATCTCCTGAGTTCCTACTTTTGCATTCCAATTCCATGTGATGACAAGGACATCTTTCTTAGTGTTCATTCTAGCAGATCTTATAAGTCTTCATAGAACCATTCAGCTTCATCTTCTTTGGCATTAGTGGTTGGGGCATAGATGAATTACTGTGATGTTGAATGGTTTGCCTTGGAAACGAACCAAGATGATTCTGTCTTTTTTGAGATTGCACCCAACTGCTGCAATTCAGACTCTTTTGTTGACTATGAAGACTGTTTCATCTCTTCTAAGGAATTCTTGCCCAGAGTAGAGATATAATGGTCATCTGATTTAAATTTGCCCATTCCTGTCCATTTTAGTTCACTGATTCCTAAGATGTTGATATTTGATCTTGCCATCTACTGTTTGACCACATCCAATTTACCTTAATTCATGATATCATATTCTAGGCTCCTACGAAACATTAACCAACCAGTCCATCCTAAAGGAGATCAGTCGTGGGTGTTCATTGGAAGGACTGATGCTGAAGCTGAAACTCCAGTACTTTGGCCACCTCATGTGAAGAGTTGACTCATTGGAAAAGACCCTGATGCTGGGAGGGATTGGGGGCAGGAGGAGGAGGGGACAACAGAGGACGAGATGGCTGGATGGTATTACCGACTCGATGGGTGTGAGTTTGAATCAACTCTGGGAGTTGGTGATGGACAGGGAGGCCTGACGTGCTGCAATTCATGGGGTTGCGAAGAGTCGGACACGACTGAGCGACTGAACTGAACTGAACTGAACTGATGAAACATTGCTGTTAACAGCACCGGACTTTACTTCTACCACCAGACACGTCCACAACTGAGCATCATTACCACTTTGGCCCAGTCTCTTCATTCTTTCTGCTGCTATTTCTCTGCTCCTCCCCAGTAGCATATTGTACACTTTCTGACCTGGGAGGCTTATATTCCATTGTCATATCTTTTTGCCTTTTCATACTGTTCATGGGGTTCTCAAGGTAAGAATACTGGAGTGGTTTGCCATTTCCTCCCCATTGGACCTTGTTTTGTCAGAACTCTCCACCATGACCCATCTATCTTGAGTGGCTCTGCACAGCATGGCTCATAACTTTATTGTTACACAAGCCCCTTCACCATGATAAGGTTGTGATCCATGAACAGGGCTGGTATTAAGGGCCACCATTACTTCTCCAGCTTGTTCACACTGGATGTTATCAAATGTTCACTTTTTAGTTCACAATAGCTGTTAACATTTGAAGAGTTGAATTGAATAAATAATAGTGAAGTATAAGAAGAACATTTTATGTAACATCTTGAAGTATAAAAAATAAAATTTTCTTGACAATTGCTAACAACAATATTTTCAATTCATTTAAAGAGCAAAGACGCTTTAAATAAAAACTTAGAGTTTAAAGAGGATTAAAGATCCTGATAAAATAAGATTAAATAGAAGCAATCCTTTTAACCATCCTATAAACCAGTGCTAAGAGGCATATAAAGTAAGCCACTAATGAAGCCCATATATGTAAATTTAGAATTTACAATAGTCACATAAAAAGTTAAAAAGAAACATGTGAAGCTAATTTTAATAATATATTTATTTAACCCACTATACTGAAAATATTTCAACATGAAATCAACTTAAAATTATTCATAAAAACTTTACACTCTTTTTCATATCAAGTCTTCAGAACCTAGTGTGTGTTTGACACTTAAAAATGCATCTCAATTCAAACAAACCATATTTCAAGTTTTCAAGAGCTACTTCTGGCTGAAAGCTATGACAGCACAGCCATTAACACCCTGGGTGCCTAAAACTCTAGACTGATATAAGGAAATTTGCTTTCCCCTGTTGCTCCTCTTCATCCCCTACCTATTTCATTCAGCCCTGAAGATTCTGTTTCTTCAAAATCCTTGTACCCAAGCCCTTCTATATGTTTCCATCAGAATCGACAGGACAGATCTTTGTAGAGACAACAAAAAAGTTTTGTTTGCAACACTTCCTCCTAAAGAGAGTTAGTAATCAGAGTCTGTAAGGCTCTTGCTATCACTTATTGTGAGGGCAACAGGTGGTAGATGAGCCATTAAACTGCACTTCCCCTCAGATGGCAAGGTTGAAAGACCAGGCCTGAGAGAGCTGGGGTGCTTGTGCTGAGATCCACCACCTGTTCTCAGGCCACCTTTTGAATACCAGGAAAAATGGTTATGTATGCATTATAGAGTTCTCTTTTGGACCATATTTGGCTGTAATTCCAGTATTTTAATAACCCTGTTTACACACAGCCCATGAGTGCTGCTCAGGACTGAGCCAACAATGGACTCACAGTGTGTTCCCTTCATTAGTAAATTAAAAAAAGGACAATTTGTACATTTGATCTTGAATTAAATTTTAGTGAATACAAGCTATACTATAATACACACTACTATACATAAAATAGATAAACAAAAAGGATGTACTATATCACACAGGGAACTATGTTTAATATCTTGTAATCACCTATAGTGAAAAGTATCTGAAAAAATTTACGTGTATAACTGAGGCATTTTGCTGTACAACTGAAACTAATACAGCATTGTAAATCAGCTATACTTTAAAAAAAGAGTTTATACTTTATCTGCCTGGTGAGTTGTTTTTATTTTCACTCTGATGATCTCTGGGTTTATGATAACAGCTCCTAATTTTATAATGGTGACTCTAGTAAGCAAGGAAAGCAAGCTGGAATGACATGTAGTAAATTCTCAATAAATAATTGCTTGATTTTATCAGTGTATTCTAAAAATATTAAGAGATTGCTAGAAACAGTGTTAAGGTTGGAATCAGCATCTGAAATTATTAGTTTCCAAGTTTGTCAGCTGTTTTACATTGGAAATTTCTGTAACTCTCTAAATCTCAATTTTTCATTTGAAAGGCGGGGTTAATAATGGTCTTTAATGTATGGTTTCGAGGATAAATCAGATAATACATGAATATACTTAACACACAATAGCCTGGTACACAACAGAGTTTAGTGAGTATTGGTTATCATTATGACTATCATTATAATTTTTATAATAGAGCCTCCACAGACCAAGGAAAATTCTTCATTCACTCAGCCATTAACTTAATATTTACTAAACAGTTACCATAGGCTGGGGTCTCTGCTAAGCAGTAAAGGTAAAAAGGTAAACAAAAAGGAAAGAGTCTCTACCATCATGGGTCTTAGTCTATTAGGGGATAGAGACAATTACCTCCATGACCCTAACAAGGGGCCTTAACGGAGGAGGGACAGGGTGCCGTGGTAAAACATCAAACCCAGATTTTAAAGGTGGGAGCAGGTGTCAAAAAACTCTGTGATGAAACTGATGCTTAAACTGAATCATGTGAAGCTCTCAACTAGTCAGAGGGCAAGCAAGAGGCTGCCAGGATTCCAGACTTGGGAAACAATAAATGGCCAGAGACAAACAAGTGGGCCACATGCTAGGAACAGACAGGACTTCAATAAGGCTGAAAGGAAAAACATAGAGGTAAGACTGGCAAGCTTTGCATCTAGAAATGTAAGCTGTTGCTTGTCTCTATTCAAAAGGCAAGCAAGCTCAAGTCCCTTAGCTAAGGAAGGACTTCCTCTCTCTGCTTTCAGGGACTTCTATTCTGTGACTTCCTTTTCTCTTCAGGGTCATGCTAAGTCATTTCAGTCATGTCTGACTCTTTGTGACCCCACAGACAGTAGCCTGCCAAGCTCCTCTGTCCATGGGATTCTCCAGGCAAGAATACTGGAGTGGTTTGCCAAGTCCTCCTCTAGGGGAACTTCCTGACCCAGGGATCGAACCTGTGTCTCATAAGTCTCCTGCACTGAGAGCTGAGTTCTTTACCACTAGCACCACCTGGGAAGGACTTCCTCTCTGTTTTGGGGGGTTTCTATTCTATGACTTCCTTTTCCCCTCAAGGTTAGCATTAATTTATCTTATTCCAGGTTTGGAAGGCTTCTTTTCTGTGCCCCACAATCTACCCTTCTACTTCCTCAAATGTGGAATGACTCATGACATCATTTGGGGTTAAAGCACTTGTTTGCCTCTCTTTCTATTTTCTTCTCCTAGCCTAAAAGATACTGCTCAGTTTCATCATCCAAGATTGATACCAGATAACTATTTCTCTTGTGCAATGTTGGGTCTGATAGTTCTGTGTTCTGACTTGAGTGTGAGGCGATCTTGTTCTGGCAGGGAATTTCTGGAAAGTGGCCACTTGAAACCAGTCTGAACATAGAAAAATCTCACAGGTAGTTTATTGTTATGGTGGAATGAGCTACCAAAATTTATGATATAAAGGGACTTTCCACTCTTCCAGGAGGATATGTAGTGGAATTGCTCCAGAATACAGAAACACAAAGCTTTTAATTTTGAAAAAATTTTTTGATTTGGGGGTAGGGAAAGTAGAGAATATGGATGTGTTAATTTTTGCATACCTTATGCCTACTGTTTCAAAATTTTTCTACATATTAACCAACTTCCTTCAGTGTTCTAGACCTTAAAATTACCTGTATCCATTTTGCCTCAAGATACAAAAATATTAATATATGACATTGCCTTCCTTTTTTCTATTTTCATTGTTAGAGTAAGTATTCATCATTAAGCTTTACAGAAATACTGCCAAAAGTCTTTTGGGACTGTGAGTGACAGAGTAAGACTGTGGATAATCTGGTGGAATATTCATTGTATATATGATGGGTAGAACTGGGTTTTATGAGAATGGAAATAGAATGAAAAAGATCAGGAATTTTCACCCATCTTCATCATGCAACTAATTTTATCTCATTCTGTACCAAGTTTCTTCCTCTTTTTAAAATCTCTATCATTTAATTTCTCTGGTTTAGAAAACTTTATTAGACTTCTCCCACACACAAACATTTTTTCCTTCTTCAAATATAGATCAGAATCCTCTCCAGAGTCTTTTACTTTAGGCTAATAACTCCAAATGCATTTGTCACATATACATCTCTTGCTTTGCTAGTATGTATGTATATGTATGTGTTTCACTTCATTGACAGCAGAGAGTACATTCTATTTTTGATACTCACACATTTTTAGCACAGAAAACATGTCACAATTTGTGCTGTTGTATGGCAGAAACCAACACAACATTGTAAAGCAATTATCCTCCAATTAAAAAAAAATTAATTAAAAAAATTTATGAAAAGCACTATTTTTCTGTTTTTATTAGCTGTATATTAGCTCTAAACATGCTAGTTATTTTTTTGTGTGAAGTAGGGAGCTAAATAATTGCTCCATATTTCTGGTTTTATGTCCATAAAATAATATTTGTAAGTTACCTTGCAGATACAGTTTTATGATTATTCTATGATTATTCTAATAATATGTTTCTTATTTGGGTATATGTGAAGATATGGGGCTTGAGGATGGTAATTACACAGATTTTTCCATTGTATCAATTACTTTGAAATAGAGGTTAAACTGATGCCGAGAAAAATTAAATTTTATAGTCCACTTGGCCTTGTTTGTATACTCTAGTAATAATTCATTATTTTTTAAGACTCAAAACTAATTAATGGACTTTCTAAGGAGCTTAACTTACTCAAGTAAATAACTTGCTCATATCCACATACAGGACATTTATTTGCTCTTCTCCCTAGTAAGTGCAGCAGAGTCAAGACCAGTGTGTAAACTTGACTAGGGGCAAACATTTCTAGCTTTAGGCAACTGAGAGCTCTCCCTCTTTCACAGACTTTGAATTGACTTTGCATTATTGTGTGATGCAGTTTTGACTACTAATTCAGCTCTATTTCATTGAGTAGTGTGGTGTCTCTTCATGCATATCTATGTTTAAATCTGGATTTACTTTCAGTGGGTTCTAAGGCAAGTTAGAAAATTTCCCTAAGCTTCTGTTTCCCCTTGTATGTATTAAACAGAACCATGAAACTGACTTATGGGCTAGTTGTGAGGATTATAAAAGGCTAAGCACAGAGACTGGAAAACAAAAGATACTCAATGACAGAAAACTATGACTACTCTTACCACTACAATCACTATTATGACTTGTATTCCAATACAGTTTTTATGGAGAAACAAGATCTTCCTAGGTTGGAGAGCTCTTAGAGGTCATCGATTTAGCTCTTCTGTTTTCTATTCCATCAAATATTTAAATTTATTGTACAATATCCCCAATATAGGATTATCCAGTATAGTCTTCTTTACTTGTCAAGTTTTACTTGAAATCTGCCCAAACTGATTCTCATGAAAGCTCATTTTATCTTTGGAGGGTTCTGATTGCTAGAAAGTAGTTCTTTGTGTGTGTGTGTGTGTGTGTGTAAGTGTGTGTGTGTGTGTATGTGTGTGTGTGTGTGACCACACATGCTTTTTGTGGCCATCACCTATTGATTCAGGTTGTGGGCTTAAGAAGACAAACATGACTGTGATGGGTATGGAAATGGCTTAGAAAGACCACTTAGAGAATTTTCCAGATAAAACTCAAAAAGCAAACAAAAAATAGCCAAACATAGGTAAAAGTGGCTGGGGCACAAAAATATAGCATAATTAGTTTGGGAAGGAAAGAAATTGAAGAAGGATAGGAATCCTAGCAATAAAAATCTACATGTTGAAAAGGATTGAGACATAATGCTATCCCTGTGTTCAGGGGACTCTAAGCACTTAAATATGGCTGGAGGGTAGGATGTTGTTTTGACATATATACTGTGAGTACTGGGGCCAGGGGGTTTGTGGTGAGAGAGATGAATCTAGGTGGCAATATGTGGTCCAGTAATGAAGGAATTTCACCACGTTTCATCACTGTAAGATTTTAAGAGCAGGGATAATGTGATCAGATGGGTTTTTAGAAATGAATTTGCACTGCATTACCCAGGATATAAGGAATGTGTCTGAGAAAGTTGGAGACACTTACCTATTTCACCCACACAGGTTCAGATTGTGCAATTCACTGTGGATGTAATACAAATGTATTCACGGTGTCTGCTAAATCCCAAGGTCAAGGGACTTTGTAAGCAGCAGATGTAAACTTTAAAAGCAGAATATTATATAGTCTATGTATGCTCTATAGACAGAGACTTTTTTTTTAAGATTTAGCTTTTGTTCTAGTTGATGTTGACACAGTCAACTGACCGGCTGTGAAGAGTTGCATAAATTTTCAGACCATCTGAGTGAGCTTCACATGCCGTGAATTTTTGCCAACTGCTTCCCCTCAGAAACACTCTGAAAAACATATCTATAAGCTGTTGCATAGAAATGTTTGCAAAATTACTTATCTTAAATACAAATATGACAAGAAAAAACTGTTTGCTTTAATGAACAAATAATGCTATCATTTTCAGACAAAGCAAATTTTTTATTAAACTAAAATGTAGATAGTTATAATTCACTTGTCTAGGGGCCATTCATCTGGTCTACCTGGAGCAGCCAAGACCTACAGACAAGAAAAATGTCTCTTGAAAAGTCAAACAAATATTCTAAGGCTCTACACCAAAGCTTGTGTAGCTTCCTAAGTCTTCCCATCTCATCATCAAACTCCATTTTGTGTGTGTGTTTTACCAAAAATCTAAACAAGTTTGGTATTTATGATTTTCTGATTGTGAATTAGTGTGTTTGTGTCAGGGGGATGGCTGGATGTGTGCTTTGGAGTTTTATTGAGTTGCATTTTGGAGGCATAGACTAAACAGTACTTGATGATAGGAGAGAAGCTAGGATTAGAGACAAAGAAAAAAAATCCTAAAGTCAGACAGAAAAATCTCTCGAATGGTAGTAAACTGTAGCCATTTATAGCACCATCCTATCTGCCCCAAACAGACATCTAATCCGTTATGTTGACTTTTTTTTCTAAGAAAATGTGGAAGTGTCCATTTTTGTAAGGATTTTTCACACCAGTTGACCAAAATATATTACAAGCATTAAAAGGTAACCTTCAGTTATTTGCTAAGTCACTCACATTGGATACCTTCTACTAGATGCTGCATGAATAAACAAAATATGCAGTTTTTGCCTAAATAATAGTTTCCATTGTACATGTTCAATGTTACTTCTAAGTAATGTATTCATTAACAGTAATTTACGGTTGCATTTCCCAAAGTATTTTTCATAACAAAAATCAATAGTTCTGGTAAATGGCAGGAACCCAGAACTAAATAACACAACAATGCTGTTTACCGAGTGCTTACAATGTGATTTTCATTTTGTACTGCACATAGGTGGTTTCATTTAGTATGTATAACAAACATAGAAGGAAGTTATATTATTCTTAATTTACAGATGTGGAAACAGATGCTTCAGAGTTTGGTCCAAAGTCACAAAGTTAGCCAAGTAAGTGAGCCTGTTTCCAAATCCAGGTCTGCATTGCTAAGCCCTACGTTGTCTCTCATTGCACTGCTGTGTACCTCCAAGGCTTCTGAATTCCAGTGACTGGCATGCCTGCAAACTACTCACTGAAGCTCTTTATGGGAAATGTATCAGGTTGCAATTGGCTGCTTCTCCACCAGCATCCAGTTATCTGCTGAGTGCCAAGCTGCTCTATCTTTTATCTTTTTAACACTTTCCACTGTTAGAGTGTCTGCAATTTGCTGCCTGGCACTGGTTGGAATAAGAAACAGTGGCTGCTCTTATAGCCACTAGCCCTATTGGAAATCATTTTCCTTGTTGTCAGAGCTGCCACCACTGTTTCTCACTTCCATAGCTTACCATACCAAATGATCACTTTCTGTCCTTCTTGAAACTTCTGTCCACCTTGTAGCTTTTGTATACAAGTTGTGGGTTTCACCATCTGATGCAATGTCCCACATTATACGGTTAGAATAAAAATCAGAGTTCAGCCTCTATTTTTCCACCATTTTGGAACAACACTTGTAACTCTTAGATACATTAGGATCACTTCACCGGTTATGACCCTTAGGTTGTTTTCAGGTCAGACTAATTCTGGAAATCAGAGGGTTTCTGAAAGCCGAAAGCTAGATAGCAAGTATTGTGTGTATGTGTGTGTGTGTGTGTGTGTGTGTGTGTGTGTCTATGTGCAGAAAATGAAAAACATAGCAAAAGAGGGATGAGATTTAAGACCAAGATTATTGTCTTAATTAATAGATTGATTAAATCCCAGGAAAATATTTGCCACCTTAATTTACGTGGTTCATTTAAAGATAATTGAATTACCTTTAAAGATAATTGAATTACCTAATAGTTTACAAAGCTATGCTGTGATTATAACACATATGTGTAAAAGTGAATTCATTCATTAACAGAAACTCGAGGTGTAATGACTGGGCAGAGTTTAGGGTGAGTAGCATTTGAAAGTGTTACACAAAAGATAAACAGACTAGTGAAAATTCTTTAAAGTAGGATTCAGTCAAGATAGTACTCTGCTCTGAAGAGCCAAGGCAACTCTATAAATTGCTGAATAAATTGGGTCAGGCATAAATTGTCATACATTTTTTGGTGTAATTCTGGGGACAGAAATGGGCAAGGCCATAGAATCATAGCTCAAGTCCAAGCATAGGAATTTGTAGACTTAGAGAGGGACTTCCCTGGTGGCTCAGATGGTAAAGAATTCACCTACAATGTGGGAGACTGGGGTTTGATCCCTGGGTCAGCAAGATGCCCTGGAGGAGGGCATGGCAACCCAAACTAGTATTTTTGCTCAGAGGATCCTCATGGACAGAGGAGCCTGGTGGGCTATAGTCAATGGGGTTGTAAAGAATTGGACATGACTTAGAGACAAGAATATGTTGCATAGTGTGTTGTGTTTCTGACACAAGGATCTGAGTAATAAGATTCTATTATGATCTTCTTTGAAAAAGATGAGGAAGGAGACTCAGTGTTAAATGCAGAAGAGGACAGGGAATGGGCAGCATAGAGATAGTCATCTCATCCAGATTTTCATTGGTGCTTTAGTGAGCAAATATTGAAAATTAGCACCAAAAACCACACAGTGATCACATTCAGTTCAGTTCAGCCATTCAGTCGTGTCTGATTCTTCACGACCCCATGGACCACAGCACACCAGGCCTCCCTGTTCATCACCAACTCCCAGAGTCTACTCAAACTCATGTCCATTGAGTCGGTGATGCCATCCAACCATCTCATCCTCTGTCATCCCCTTCTCCTCTGCCTTCAATCTTTCTCAGCATCAGGATCTTTTCAAATGAGTTAGCTCTTCGCATCTGGTGGCCAAAATATTGGAGTTTCAGCTTCAACATCAGTCCTTCCAATGATCATTCAGGACTGATCTCCTTTAGGACGGACTGGTTGGATCTCCTTGCAGTTCAAGAGACTCTCAAGAGTCTTCTCCAACACCACAGTTCAAAAGTATCATTTTTCAGCATTCAGCTTTCTTTATAGTCCAACTCTCACATCCATACATGACTACTGGAAAAATCATAGCTTTGACTAGACAGACCTTTGTTGGCAAAGTAACGTCTCTGCTTTTTAATATGCTATCTAGGTTGGTCATAACTTTCCTTCCAAGGAATCTTTTAATTTTATGGCTGCAGTCACCATCTGCAGTCATATAATTTTATATAGTTTATATACTTAGAGTATTTGGAAAAGATTTTCTCATGCATTTTTCTGACCATGGCATTCCTTTACTTCAACATTTGTATGATGGCTTTACTCAAGTCTCACTTTTCCTGAAGACCTTTTCAAAGCATTCTAGGACATAGTGATTTCTGTTTTCCTTAGAGATCTTACGATCCTCACTATTTCTTTTAGTCCCTGTTTATATGTTGTCTTGAAATATGTGGTATCTGCAAAATTTAGTATGATGCAAGGTGGGACAGCTTTTGATGAGGGGATGATTGGAAGCAAAGAGATTATTCTAAAGCTTATCCCATTCCAGTATTCTTGCCTGGAGAATCCCATGGATGGAGGAGCGTGGTAGGCTACAGTCCACAGGGTCGCAAAGAGTCAGACATGACTGAGAAACTTCACTTTATGTTGCCAAGTGCATAATGAAGAATAATGCAAGAAGAGAGAAAATGAACATTTCTATGAATTCTTGATATTCATACATGCATTTCAACCCTGCTGGTCAGTTTTTTTCAGAACTAACCTCTTTAACAAGGTCAAGTCCTTGGGAAAATTTCATTTTCTCTGAAATTTAGAATCATCTATACTATGATCTGGGCTTCCCAGGTGGCTCAGTGGTGAAGAACCCACCCACCAAGGTAGGAGATGAAAGAGACATGGGTTTGATGCTTGGGTCAGGAAGATACCTTCAAGGGGAAATGGCAGCCTCCTCCAGTATTCTTGCCTGTGAAATCCCATGGACAGACGAGTCTGGTGGGCTAAAGTCTATGGGATCACAAAGAGTCAGACATGACAATATTGTGATTTAAGTTTTTCCAAATTGCTTTCTCTATGCACAGTGTGTCTCTTGAAAGATATAGACCTTATCCTCTACTGCTCTAATAGCGGGATAGCATTTCATTGAAATATTGTCCAAGCAAATATTCTTTGAATAAAGTCTTAAGTCAAATGACTTTGGGAATGCTGCATAACCTGAGCTTTTCTTGCCCAAGGTTTAAAAATGTTTGACATCCTCTAATATTATAACATGCATCATTTAAAATTATGGCTAAACTCTTTATATTATAATTAGAGACTAATTTTCATTGAAAAAATTAATTCAAGATCATATAAGGAGTCTCCATATTACACACTATTTTCAGTCTTAAAGTCTGGAAGACACATCACAAAGAACAATGTATTTTTAAGGGAAGAATTTAATGCCATCACAGCTTTAAATATAACCCATAGAGATAGTCTGTTATCACCCCTGTAACCAGTTCCCTTCCTTCTGTATCTCTATTTCTTTAATCGCTTTGGGAAAGCAAATCCCAATGGTAGCATACCATTACAACAGAGGATGATAACAAAACTGTTCAAGTAGAGCAGGCTTGAAGTTTAAACTGCTTTTGTTCCAATCATTTCTCACTCTACTGCCTATATATTGCTAAACAACTAATTGATTGATTCAAAGGAAAGAAATCCATTACAGTAGTTTTTTTTTTTTTTTTAAATAAGTGAACTCAACATAAACAATTTGAGGCATTTAGTAAGTCTTTTTTTTTTTTTTATTTAGTAAGTCTTGAAGCATATTAAGTCCTCTTTACTCATGCCTCCACATAAAATAAATTCTGATGAAAAGACACTGCAACTTCCACAATATATCAAAGACAAATTGACAACCTGGGCCTATTTTTCCTTTTGTCTTTGCTTTCCACTGGTTTGTGTGAAAACTGCTCTGTCAGTTGATGTGGACATATGTATTATATCCTGGGTATGACTAGGTAATATGATTTCTATGACTAGAAATCTCCAGATTGCACACTAAGTAATGTGAGAAAAAGGGGAAAAGTATTTTGAAAAATGTATTTAATTCTAATCTATTCAAACTTTGATCTCAAGTTCTTGGTACACTTTTTAGTTTGACATGCTTTCACCTCTTATACTATCAACTCATTATACTTTGGAACATTTTTATGATACTTTCCAGAAGTTAGTATTTTTTCAACTTCAAGCACAAGGCAACATGATGCGGAAGCCAAGTTTCTCCATGGATTTAAGAGCTTTCAAGATTTTAGACAGGACAATGCTTCAATGAATGGATTGGGGAGATAGTAGGCTAGAAAAATGCTTTTGAGGGCTTTATTATCTTAAATATGAAAAAAACAGGTTTCTTAGACCCTTCTAAGTGAGCTAAGGCATAAAATGGTAACAATATTTTTCTAAGTTGAAGAATAAAAATTTCTCTCTTTTAAACACATTTTAAATGTTCCTCAGGCCTCCTCAGAACTGAGGCTGTGGCTGTGCTGACAAAAGGTAGAGTTTCAGCTACACTTAGAGTGGAAGGTCAGGTTGTTAGAAATGTTGATTGTGCTAATTCACTGCTCATTAGAACCACCAGCATAGTGACACTCCGAGGAGGTCCATGTGTCTTCTGTTCTCAACACTTTATTTCCAAATGAGTAAATAGTCAACTATATCTTTTGCTCATATCTGTATCAACCTTGCCCAGAGAAATGTTTTATGTTACACATTTTACAAAATATGCAAACATTAAAAAAAGTAAATCATCAGTATATATTCAACTTCAGTGCAATTTGATCTTTCTGAAATTATCAACTATGATATAATATATCCTCATCCAATAACATAGACAGAACCACATATTTGAAGTGCAGATTAAAAAAAAAACAACTAATTTGCCACAGTTTTCCTTTGCTGGTATTTTAAAAGCCAGATGATCTAAGAATACACACATTTACTTATCTCACAAAGACATAATCACACTGTCATCCATTTTTGAACCACAAAAGATGGATAATATAACATGTGCTTAAAATGGATTCATTAATTATGAGAATAGATAAGTGTTTCATCAGGTATATACAGCAGATAACATTTATCTTTTCTCATAGAAGAAAAAGATTAAAGTAATTCTTCTATACTTATTGGGAAGAAAAAAGCCTGTTCCACTGAGACTTTCATAATGTGACACTAGATAATATACTTTGCTACAGATGGTAAAGTTATACAAACATAGATACAGATGACTTATTTCATATTCAGCTAAGGCAGCTAAATGCTACAGGAAAGCCATTCATTCCCACCATAAATATTACACAGTTTATTTTGTTTCTTTATAAATATGCAGTCACCATAAAAATTTCACAGCAATTGTTAGGGATTTTTTTTTCTAACATGCATTTCAGAAATAGCAGAGAATTCTCCCAATATTATACAGCAGGTTGTCAATACCAGTGGTGAGACTTCACACAGTTAACCTCAATGGTGACTATTGTAATAAAGAGCATTGGACTTATAAAGGAGTAAATCATCAACTGATACTTACTGATTTTTTTCTATATATTAAGGGTGATAGATTAAAAATAATTTTATGTTTTTCTGAAATTTAAATGTGCCTATTAAAATCATTATTTTCTGTTGATTTTTTGTCAGCAAAAATTTTTGGTTTTTTCCTCATAAATTGTTTAAAGCTCAAGTGTTCTAGCCACCTAAGTATGTCTAAATGCTTCTTAAAGGAGAAATAATTTTCCCTAATTACTGACAATTTGTGTCAGAAATAATTCTCAGTAAACTGAGCCAGCAGGTAAAATGGAAGTGAAATCGATTTTTCACTGGAAAATATCTTGATGTTATTTAACAGAATGCACAATCATAATATATATCTCATGGATTCCTAAGACTACCAGTAAAATAGATTTCATGAGTTCACTCATTTGCTTTCTCATGGGTACCTTAAATTGCACCACTGTTAATGAATAAATGCATCTTAGCTATGTTTCTTATTTCACAGTGTTGAATTAAGGAGCACTTAGATTACAAGACCAAACATAGCTCTACCCCCTTTCGAGTGGCTTTACTTTGGAACTGGGAATATCTAACAATGTTTTCTAACAAGTTAAAATCAAATTTTAAGTATAAGAATTGTATATTTCTATTTATACACTTTTGAATTGCCTTATCTTTTGTAACATATTGTAAAACATTAAATTCAGTTTACTTCTGCTGTTTGCTAACTGTTACACAAGCACCTTTTAGGAATGCTCTCTATGACAGCTGAAAAAAATCTTTTTTTGGCCATTAGTTTCTAAATATTTGATAGATGCAACCATTTTTGTTTGTGGCATCCAGCTTAATTGCATTATCTTATGGTCAGATTTACACTTATAAAAGTCTATACAATCAAGTAAGTTCTTTTAAACCTAGTGTATATTATGCTATTGATCATGCCACACAATTTGAATCAAAACACCATCGACTGGATAACAAACTGCTCTCCACATATGCTATACACTGAATAATGTATTAATATCACTGCTTAGGGTAGAGACACATGAAATAGTTCAGTTGTTAGTAAACTATTTAAATGCACTTTGCCAACCTGAGTGAAACAAATGGGCAGAGATATTAAAAGCAAAATACCAGAAATGAAAGCAGTCAGATTTGTGAGTTGTTTAATTTTAACTGCACTCTACTAGCGGAATGTGAGTTTGCCCTATTGAAATCATTATCAATTCATTTGAGGACTCAAATAAACATTGATAAAGGAGTCCCGGGAAACATAAATGGCAAGAATGCTTGGAACAGGAATACAGACACAGTCCACTGTTTTGGAAAGACAAAGCTTCTCATGCAAAGATTGTACTGACAGTTTGTGTTTCTAAAGACTGTTAAGAATGTTTTAATAGTGTAAAAAAATTTAAATCAGTTTTTAAAAAAATGTGTGGGAGAGAGTTAATCTCTTACTGTTTTGCTAAAGCTGAGGTAAATTTCTAAACACATTATTTTAAACTCTTTGGACATTAACTGCACAATAGTTACTAGGAACAAGAAACACAAGTACACAAAAATTTTTAAGAATTTTTGGACCATTTAATGAATAATAAGGTATATTTTGGGAAATGCCAATCATCTCTTCCAAATTGAAGCTATCCATGGTTTACCTACCCAATAGTACTGGCCATGTTGATTCAACTAAAAATATTCAAAAGCTAATTTTGTGAGAAGTGTTTGTTAAATATAAATTTTAAAATGTATTTAAATGTAACATTGATGGTAAATCATAAATAACAAAAAATTAATTCACTTTGGAAATAATCTTTCTATAACATTTAAACTTTTTTCTTTTTTTCCTTTTTAACACCGATTCATACTTAATATTTCTATCCATGAATACATAGCTGAATATTTTTGTCCTAATTCAATGGTTAACATATAGGAGATAATGAAAATATAGGACATGTAGAGAGTCATTTTACTGATTTAAATGCATATTTTTTGCATAGCAAGTATAGTCCTTCACTCCAAAAGTCAGTGTAAATAATGAGCGAGTACTTGATTCACTAATTATGTTAGATTTAGCTTGCAGCCGATTGAGTGACAGCCATTTTTCTGAGTCTCTCTCCTCCAGCCTCACTCCAGATTGGAACTGGCACCTTCTCCTATGCAAATGAACATCTAATTAAAGACACTTCCCAGTCAATAAGCCACTTTCTTACCACCCATTATATTACCTGACAAGCCCTTTCTCTCCAGTCCTGGCCCACCAAGAATCTTCATTCATTTTCTCTTCTTCTTCTCTGCAAAGTGAACTGATCCCGCATAATCCCTGGAATAATGTAGTTTCTCTTGTGGAAGAGCAGCTTCCCTCTCCCCCTTTACATCAAGCTAATGGAGCCAGTAGGTATCCTATTGATCTTTTCTCTATATGGTTTCCACAAGGATTTGACAGACTTCCTTACAGGTTAAACATCCAGGCTTTCTGAAGTGGCTATAAAGCTTTGTTTTTGATTTTTCTAACTTTTTTTTTTTAAACCCTTGCTCATCTGTAATCTTTAAAAGCTCAGTTGATGCCATGCAGAGCAAAGCCTTATTTCTTTGCAGAACTAATCTAGACACTGTCTAGTGTTGAGTACAGTTGTCTGATTCAAATCTTCTGTTACAAAGCAGATGACATCTAGCTAGATGTCATGAGAAGAGCCTAACAATGACAATTCACTTATCCCTTAGAAAGAATCAATTCTCCCACAATGCATCTGTCAGAGAACTCTCACTCCGTAAAAGCAATTTTTCTAGCTGTCTGACACTGTAATTGCTCTTAAATTTTCAATGAACGTTTTACAAGGACTCCCCTGAACCATGATGAAAAACTTAACTTTTTTTCTAAAAATGAGAGGCTGACAGGATGAAAGAGGTCTTTCTCTTTAAAGCTTTGCTTGCTTGAGTAGGAATTCTTTCATATCATCAACAAGCTGTTGAATAGAGGATAGATTACTTTCCATTTATTTCATCAATCAGATTAAAGGCTCTCCTTCACAATGCCCTTTAAACAAGAGCTGTTTATGATGTCCTCGCAGGTTTGACTTTAATGTAGTATTAAATCACTATGGACAGTGGAGTCGGTAGGGAATATAAATATGACGAATATCTGACAACATTTAAGCATTGCATATATTTTGGTTATTATCTTCATTCTTGCCATAAAAGAGAGGTAAGCAGAAGAAGAAAAACAGCTATAGATTTGCTATTCTTTAATCTGGAAAAAAAATCAACACCATTTCCTTTTATGGATCAGTAAGCAGAAATGCCAAGCATAGCAGTGATTTTTTTTCCCCCCCTCAGACCAGTAATTAAAAACAAAAAAAAGTTGAAAAAGAAATTAGTGATTTCTTCATTTCTATTCTTTTCTCAACATGTATTTATAAGTTTTAAAAATAGAACTCTGAGTCCCTGCATTCCTGGTGAGTTCAGACTAATGAAGCTAGGTGATATAGATAATACTCTATTTTAAGATTTTCCCAAAGTAAAGCAGGGCCAAAGAGTTATTTATTATTTTATCAGTAGTATGATAGTCTTTTCAGAGACAGATGTCAAATAGGTTAAAATAATTGCTTTAAATATGTATGTGTGTGTGAATATTTGTGTTTAGTGATTAAATGATAAAAAAAATTAAAGGCATCAAAACTCCTTAATTCAAATGTATGACGTACTTGTGATCAAACCTTCTGTCTGATGTACATGGTGATATTGCAGGTACTTTCAAATAAAAATAAATATTAACTTTCAAACTGACATGAGCAATACTAAACAAGAGGGAAATTATATTGAAGAATAAAAAATTCAAATGGTGGGAAGAAATTTCATAGCCATTTTGCCCTGTATTCTACCCTATATATGCAGCCCTGCTATTTTCCTATCTTCAGCTGTAACATCTTTAATAACTGGAATCTTACTACATGCTCTGAAATACATTCCTTGGCAATTCTAGTCAGAAAATATTTTCCTAAACCTTAGTCCAATTCTTTATTTTGTGGTGTATTAACTACTGTTTTGTAGGGCATTGTTTCTATCTAAACTAAATTTTAAAAATATATGATACCCAAAACAGTAAGTATTCAAGTATGAAGACAGTTGCTTTTATGAAGACAGTTCTCTCGTCCTTTCCACCTTCTCTTTTCGAAGCTAATCACTATTGGTTCCTACAACAGTTTTTCATTTATCCATTGCAAAACTTCATAAGAAAAAAATCACCTAGGCATTTCTTTACTCCCATTTTACTGAATATAATGGACATCAGTACTGTATAACTTTAAGGTGTACAGCACAATGTTCTGACTGACATATGTCATGAAATGATTATCACAATAAGTTTAGTGGAGATCCATCATCTCATACGAAAAAAATTAAATTAAAGAAGTAGAACATAGTTTTCTTGTGAAGAGAACACTTAGGATTTATTCTCTTAACTTTTATGTACTTTCTTAACTTTTTCATAATATTATTTCAGAGTATGTAATGCTTTTAAATGTATTAGGTTGGTACAAAAGTAATTGTGGTTTCAGACTGTGAATTTTAAATCATTATAACTAGGCTCAGACACATCTTTATTAATCAAAGTAGGAGCCATTACAATCGACACATTTTTGCCAGTGAGAAATAAGTTTGTTCATTCCTGTAGTATAAAGATCCATGCTTTGGGATTTGACGAATTCTTGGAAAGCATTTTCTGCCTCCTGCTGCTTGTGGAAGATTTTTGCCTGCATAAAGTTGTTGCAATGCTCAAAGAAGTGGCAGTCAGTTGGTGAGAAGGGCTTCTCTGGTGGCTCAGACCATAAGGAATCCTCTTGCAGTGAGGGAGACCTGGGTTCCTTCCCTGGATTGGGCAAAACTCCTGGAGAAGGGAATGACTTCTCACTCCTGTATTCTTGCTAATACTTTCAGCTTCACTTTCAGATGAATATGGCAGATGAGGCAAAACTTTGTAGCCCAATTCATTCAAGTTGAAGCTTTGGTTGTGTGATTGGTTACAGTCAGGTATTGCCATAGAGAAGAATTGGGCCCATTCTGTTGACCAATGCTGGCAGTAGGTGTTGCAGTTTTTGGTGTATTTCATCAATTTCCTGAGCATACTTCTCAGATGTAACAGTTTTACTAGGATTCAGAAAACTGTAGTGGATCTGACCCGAGCAGACTACCAAAGAGTGACCGTGATTCTTTTTTGGTGCAAGTTTGGCTTTGGCAACTTCTCAGTCCAACCACTGAGCTGGTCACCTCCGGTTGTCATATAAAATCCATTTTTCATCACACGTCACAATCTAATAAAAAAATGGTTCATTGTTTTTGCCTAGAATAAGAGAAGACAACACTTCAAAATAATTATTTTTTTGATTTGTGGTCAGCTCATGGGGCGGAGAAGGCAAGGGCAACCCACTCTAGTACTCTTGTCTGGAAAATCCCATGGACAGAGGAGCCTGGTAGGCTGCAGTCCATGGGGTTGCTAAGAGTCAGACATGACTGAGCGTCTTCACTTTCACTTTTCACTTTCATGCCTTGGAGAAGGAAATGGCAACCCACTCCAGTGTTCTTGCCTGGAGAATCCCAGGGATGGGGGAGCCTGGTGGGCTGCCGTCTATGGGGTCGCACAGAGTTGGACACAACTGAAGCGACTTAGCAGCAGCAGCAGCATGGGGCACCCACTTATAAAGATTCTTTACCTTTCCAATTTGTTTCAAATGCTAGACGACTGTAGAATTGTTCAACACTGAGTTCTTCAGCAACTTCTTGTATACTCCCAACAGGGTCAGCTTTGATGATCCACTCGGTTGATCATTGTCAACTTTCAGTGGCTGGCCATCAGAAGTTAACAATGATCTCACTTTTTTTTAATTGATTTATTTTAATTGGAGAATAATTGCAATATTGTGATGGTTTTTGCCATCCATTGATGTGAATCAGCCATGGTACAAATGTGTCCCCCTATCCTGAACACCCCTCCCACCTTCCTCCCCACCTCATCCCTCTGGATTGTCCCAGAGCACTGGCTTTGAGTGCCCTGCTTCATGCACTGAACTTGCATTGGTCATCTATTTTACATACGGTGATATACATGTTTCAATGCTATCCTTTCAAATCATCCCACCCTTGCCTTCTCCCACAGAGTCCAAAAGCCTGTTTTTATATCTATGTCTCTTTTGCTGCCTTGCATATAGGATCATCATTACCATCTTTCTGAAGACCATGTACATGCACTAATATACAGTATTTGTGTCTCTCTTTCTGACTTACTCCACTCTGTATAATAGGCTCCAGTTTCATCCACCTCATTAGAACTGACTCAAATGCATTCCTTTTCATAGCTGAGTAATATTCCATTGTGTGTATGTTCCATGACTTTCTTATCAGTTCATCTCCTGATGGGCATCTAGGTTGCTTCCATGTCCTGGCTATTGTAAACAGTGCTGCGATGAACACTGGGGTACAGTGTCTCTTTCAGTTCTGGTTTCCTCAGTGTGTATGCCCAGCAGTGGGATTGCTGGGTTACATGGCAGTTCTATTTCCAAATGGGATCTAATTAAACTTAAAAGCTTTTGCACAATGAAGGAAACTAAAAGCAAGGTGAAAAGGCAGACTCCAGAATGGGAGAAAATAACAGCAAACAAAACAACTGACAAAGAATTAATCTCCAAAATATACAAGCAGCTCATGCAGCTCAATACCAGGAAAACAAACAACCCAATCAAAAAGGGGGCAAAAGAACTAAACAGACATTTTTCCAAAGAAGACATGCAGATGGCTAATAAACACAAAAGATGCTCAACATCACTCATTATTAGAGAAATGCAAATCAAAACCAGAATGACGTATCATCTCATGCCGGTCAAAATGGCTGGCCATCATCAAAAGTCGACCAACAACTGGAGAGGGTGTGGAGAAAAGGGAATCCTCTTACACTGTAGGTGGGAGTGCAAACTTGTGCAGCCACTATGGAGAACAGTGTGGAGATTCCTTAAAAATCTGGGAATAGAACTGCGCTCCTCATCTTAAAGGCTGTCTCCTTTGCAAAATTTTTGATCCACCACTGAATTATATGTTTGTTAACAATTCCTGGGCCAGATGCATTGTTGATGTTGCAAGTTGTTTCACTGCTTTACAACCCATTTTGAACTCAAATTAAAAAACTTTTGAATTTGCTTTTTGTCTATCATCACTTCTATAGTCTAAAATAAATATAAAATGAACAGTAAATAATGTCTTTAGCAAAAAAAAAAAAAACAAAGCAAGAAATGTGCATTAAAATGATGTATAACATAGTTACATTTATTTAAGAATGTATTCCAATATAAAATGGCAAATTTCAACAATGTAAAACAGCAATTTCTTTTGCACCAACACCCACCTAATAATACAACTTTATCATATGGTACATTATATCCCTAGTACATATTTAGCTTATAACTTAAAGTTTGTGCCTTTTGATTACCTTATTTAATTCCCCTCCCCTCACTTCTCACCTCTGGTAGCAACAAATCTGATCTCTTTTTCTATGAGTTTATTTGTTTGATTTTGAAGTTTAATTGACCTACAATACTATGTTAGTTCCTGTTACACAACAGAGTGATTAAATATTTCTGTGCATTTCAAAGTCAGTGTGATAAGTCTAGTTATGATATCATCATACAAAAGTATTACATAGTTATTGACTATATTCCCTATGTATATTTCATACCAACGTGGCTCATTTATTTTGCAAGTGGAAATTTCTGCCTCTTAATTTCCTTCATCTGTACCTTGCCTCTCCCCACCCTCTTCCTTCTGACAAACACCTATTTGTTCTCTATATCTGTGAGTCTGTTTCTGTGTTCTTATGTTTGTTCATTTGTTGTTGTTGTTTTTTCCAGTTCTACATACATGTGAAATCAAACAGCAATTGTCTTTCTCTGTCTGACTTATTTCACTTAGCATAATATCCCCGAAGTCTATCCATGATGTCACAAATGATAAGATTTCATCTTTTTATGGCTGAATAATACTCTATTGCATATTTTATATAATATTACATAATGCAGATCCAATCAGTCCATCCTAAAAGAAATCAGTCCTGAATATTTAATGCAAGGACAGATGCTGAAGCTGAAGCTCCAATATTTTGGCCACTTAATGCAAAGAACTGACTCATTTGAAAAGACCCTGGTTCTGGGAAAGAGTGAAGGCAGGAGGAGAAGGTGATGACAGAGGATGAGATGGTTGGATGGCATCATCGATGAAATGGACATGAATTTGAGTAAACTCTTGGAGTTGGTGATGGACAAGGAAGCCTGGCGTGCTGCAGTCCATGGGGTTTCAAAAGGTCAGACACGACTGAACTGTATATAATATAATATAAAATAATATATGGGCTTCCCTGGTGGTTCAGATGGTAAAGAATCTGTCTGCAATGTGGGAGACCAGGATTTGATCCCTGGCTTGGGAAGATCCCCTGGAGGAGGTCATGGTAAACCACTTCAGTATTCTAGTCTGGAGAATTCCCTTGGACAAAGGAGCCTGGTGGACTACAGTTCATGGGGTTGCAAAGAGTCAGACATGACTGAGTGACTAAGCACACACACACAATATAATATAGATATAATATAAATCACATCTTCTTTATCCATTCACCTATTGATATACATATAGGTTGCTTTCATATCTTAGCTATTGTAAATAACCCTATAGTGATCAAAGGGTGCATATATCTTTTGTAATTAATGTTTTCATTTTCTTCAGATAAATATCCAGGAGTGAGATTGCTGGGTCATATGGTTCTCTTTAATTTTTTGAGGAATCTTCATACTGTTTTCCACAGTGACTGCACCAATTTAAGTTTCCACCAACAATGCACTCCAGATGCCACCATATTTAATAATGCCACAATGTCATTAGTTCTTCCCCCACTCTTTTACTGTTCAGCTCTCAATTTTACATTTCTCTAAATTGGGCAACCATAAAAGTGGAATCAAGAAAATAGTTAGGGTGTTGGTACTATGACTCAGACTGGACTGGTGGCTGTGTACTTGAAGTCTGGAGATGAGTGGACAAATAGTATATACACACATATATATATGTATATATATACATATATATTATTAATATATATAAATGCCTTTTTTCAATCTCTGTCTTCCTTTTACTCCTCCCTCTTCCTTTTCCCCTTTTCTGTTTTTTCTTACACACACACACACGTTTTTGTTAACTTTCTCTTTCTCTCTTAATCATGCCCTTTATTATGGCATCTATGTCATCAATAAAATGTTTGCAGTGGGTAAAGTTGAAAATTGTATTCTTTGACTTTCTGCTTAGAAACTTTCCTACTGGCTAGCAATAACCTCAGCTTTGCAGATGACACCACCCTTATGGCAGAAAGCGCTGAAGAATTAAAGAGCTTCTTGGTGAAAATGAAAGAGGAGAGTGAAAAAGTTGGCTTAAAACTCAACATTCAGAAAACTAAGATCATGGCATCTGGTCCCATCACTTCATGGCAAATAGATGGGGAAACGGTGGAAACAGTGAAAGACTTTTTTTTTTTTTTGGCTCCAAAAAAAATGCAGATGGTGACTGCAGCCATGCAATTCAAAGATGCTTGCTCCTTAGAAGAAAAGCTATGATCAACCTAGACAGCATATTAAAAAGCAAAGACATTACTTTGTCAAACAAGGTCTGTCTAGTCAAGGCTATGGTTTTTCCAATAGTCATGTATGGATGTGAGAGTTGGACTATAAAGAAAGCTGAGTGCTGAAGAATTGATGTTTTTGAACTGTGGTGTTGGAGAAGACTCTTGAGAGTCCCTTGGAGTGCAAAGAAATCCAACCAGTCAATCCTAAAAGAAATCAGTCCTGAATATTCATTGGAAGGACCGATGTTAAAGCTGAAACTCCAAAACTTTGGCTACCTGATGCAAAGAATTGACTCACTGGAAAAGACCCTGATGCTGGGAAAGATTGAGGGCAGGAGGAGAAGGGGACGACAGAGGATGAGATGGTTGGGTGGCATCACTGACTCAATGGACATGAGTTTGAGTAAGCTCCGGGAGTTGGTGATGGATACGGAAGCCTCGCATGCTGCAGTCCACGGGGTTGCAAAGAGTCGGACACAACTGAGTGACTGAACTGAACTAACTGAGCCTAAGTCTGTTAATCGGCATTCTTTCCGTTAGTTACAAATTCTCCTGGATAAGTCTAGCTTTCAATTTCACTTTTCCTCAGTCCATCAACAAGAATCCCAGTGAAGTTTCTATCAAATGCCTGTACTTCACACATTTTGTGTATTGTTGTTGTTGTTTCATCACTAAGTTGTGTCCAGCTCTTTTGCGACCCCATGGACTTTAGCCCACAAGATTCCTCTGTCCAGGGGATTTCTAAGGCAGGAATACTGGAGAGCATTGCCATGTCTTTCTCCAGGGGAATTTCCTGCATTGGCAGGCGGGTTCTTTACCACTGAGACACTTCAGGGAAGACCTATTTTGTGCATGGCATTATCCTATTAGGAAAATACAGAAAATTGTGGCTAATTTGGTGTGATATGTCTTAGTGATCACAAAGGAAAACATCACTTTTCTCTCATTATAAAAATCTTATTCAAGGCATAGCGTATATAGACATGAGACATTAGTTGCTCTAGGTCAATCTTATGACCTGTATTGTTTGAAAGTGTTTGTTGCTCAGTCATGTCCAACTCTTTGCGACCCCATGGACAATAGTCTGCCAGGCTCCTTTGTTCATGGAATTCTCCAGGCAAGAATACTGGAGTAGGTTGCCATTCCCTTCTCCAGGGATCTTCCTGATCCAGGGATTGAACCCAGGTCTCTTGCATGATGGGCAGATTCTTTACCATCCGAGCCACAAGTTTTCATATGCTTTTTTTTAAAAAAAAAAAATCTAAATTCATCTCACAGATTTTCAGGCATTTATCTCTTCATGGAGGGACTGAGGACATGGGAGTAATTTTCAGCTGTGGAGTGACAGTTTTCTTCTGGAAACCCTCTTCCATTTTGATAGATATGTTATTGTTTAGTGTCTTGTTTCTGGATTCATATGTTTATTCCTTTGATTACCCTGGGTTGGTTTAGATAGACCACTTGAAGAACAACAATCTCATTTGACTTTATTTTCCCTCTATTAGTCAAGGTCTGTTCCTTATTGCTTCCAATTTTGCTTAAGAAAACTGAGAATTTCAGATGAAATCTCTTTCCTCTATGAGTACCCACTAAACTATACACACCGACCTGTCTGAGACTCTTTCTGCCATCTTCTCCTATGGGCACCATTCCTCTGTATCTTTGGGGTACTTGTTTCATCGTTTTTCCTCTTTCTTATGTCTGCAAACTCACCCCACTACCTTTTATTGCTCTTGGCAAATAAACTGGATTACATTTCTACCATTAAACATATATAAAAGCTATGCAATGAAAAGTCCACCCCCTCTAGCTATTCTTATTTCCTCTTCTTCCTTATTACAGCCAAAATTTGTGAAATAGTAGACCAACTTCAGCATTATTATCTTTCCTCTCTCCCTTTCAGTCTGCAGTCTATCAGAATTCAGCTTTAGATGAAGCTCACTAAAATTCTTATGTCCATATGCTTCTCTTTTCTTTGGTATTTGACACCATATACCAAGTATGTTGAATTCTGATTTCCTATGTTCTGTTTACTTCTTAGGAAGCTCATCTTTTCTCCGTGCATTTTAAGCTTTCCTAGGGGTTTCATTTTCAGTTCTCTACCTTTTTTTCACACTATATGAACCCTAGATAATATCACTCAGTCCAAAATTTTAACCACTAACTGTGAAATCTTAGTCTCTATCTCAGGCTTCTCGTTGAGCTCTAGATCCGAATATCAAACTGTAGACACTATATAATTTCCCATATTTTCTAGTGTTTGAAAGAATAAAGCTGATACTTCTTTTCCCATTTGATTCCCTATTTCTATTCTTCCTGAGTCTGAATCCAGAAGAGAAGTATGGCTGATACTTAGTAAGCATACCATGAAATTCTCATGAAATTAAACTAAGCACTTACATTCCTGACCCAGAGGATCAGTAGAAATAATAAAATGAAATTCATCTAGTTTCTCCAACCATACTATGCCCATCAACTCACCCAAATTTGTCACAATGTCTGTCTTCTCACCTGTTATAATTATTAGTGGATGATTTGTGTTGACTCTGATCCAAACCAATCACCTTCACATCACTCTGAAATACCAGCTCCTCTCAACTTCCCAACAGCTTTGTTCCTACATATTTTTTCTTGTTTCACACCATCAACTTCTTTCTCTTTACAATGAGTCATTCCCATCAGCGTACCCACCTTTTTTAGTACCTTCCAATCTTAGAAAATGTTATATTGGTTTCATAGCCTTCTTCAACAATAGCCTGTTTTTTGTTCTCTTTCCAAAGTAATCTTGAAAAGGTTTTTCTATAGTAACTATCGTTAGTTTCTCATTTTGAAGTTTCTCCTCAACTGACTCCATTTACATCATATTCTGAAAATACTCTTATAAATGTCATTAATTAGCTCAGCATTTGTTTGCTATAGCTAGATGTAAGTGTCATGAAATCATAAACTTTGTTTTTCCTGTTCATCACTGTGCCTCCAAAGTCTAGAGTAATGATACTCAACAGATATTCAATAAGATTTTTTTTAAAATAAATTGCCTGAAAGACTTTTTATTGACTACTCTGGTATTTTAATAGCACTTTCTTTTTTTCAGGTGTATTCTAAGTGACATTGCCATAGTCTGGACTCCATTTCCATACATATTAGGTCTCCTGACTCAATCTCACAGATCATTAAAACTACCTTTCCTTTTCAGTCTTCTATTCTCTTTGTGTTTTAATTCATACTGTCTCTATATATCTGTATTACTGGGTCACTGACTCTTTGTGTGTGTGTGTAATCTGCTATAAATCCCACCTAATGAATTTTTAAATTGCAATATTATATTTTTCTGTTTTAAGATTTTCATTTGATTTTGTTTTACAGCTTCCATATCTGCCCTGAAATTCAGTTTCTTCATCCATTATATCCATCTTTTCCTACTTGTTCTTTAGCATATTCATCTTAGTTATAAAATCTTATCTTCTAATCTCAATATCTTAGTTATCTCTAGGATTACTCCAATCTCTACTTCTTACTCTGTTCCACACTGATTCTATAGGTTAAATTTTCTTGTTTCTTTTTTATGTTAGTTTTTTTAATATATACTGAACATTGTGAATGATACGTTAAAATATGAATTCTTTTATCTTTCTTTGGAAAATAGTGAACTTTACTCTAATTGGTCATTAAATTACTGGCAGATTACCTTAATAATATGAAAGCTTCCTTTAGGCTTTACTAGAGGAAGTCTGTTTCAATCCTAATAATATTTCAATATTAATAACCTCAGATATACAGATGATGACATCCCTGGTGGCTCAGATGGTAAAGAATCTGCCTGCAATGTGGGAGACCTGGGTTCAATCCCTGGGTCGGGAAGATCCCATGAAGGAGGAAATAACAACCCACTCCAGTGTGCTTGCTTGGGAAACCCCGTGGACAAAGGAGCCTGGTGAACTGCAGTCCACGGAGTTGCAAAGAGTCGGATACAACTGAGCAACTAACACTTTCGCTTTCATACAGATGATACCCCTCTAATGGCAGAAAGTGAAGAGGAACTCAAAAGCCTTTTGATGAGCATGAAAGAGGAGAGTGAAAAGGCTGGCTTGAAACTCAACATTCAAAAAATGAAGAACATGGCATCTGGTCCCATCATTTCATGGCAAATAGAGGGGGAAAAGTGGAAGCAGTAACAGATTTTATTCTCTTGGGCTCCAAAATCACTGCAGGTGGTGACTGCAGCCATAAAATTAAAAGATGCTTGCTCCTTGGAAGGAAAGCTATGACAAACCTAGACAGTGTATCAAAAAGCAGTGACATTACTTTGATGACAAAGGTCCATATAGTCAAAACTATGGTTTTTCCAGTAGTCATATATAGATGTGAGAATTGGACCATAAAGAAGGCTGAGTGCCAAAGAATTGATGCTTTCAAATTGTGGTGCTTGTGGAGACTCTTGAGAGTCCCTTGGAGTACAAGGAGTTCAAGCCACTCAGTCCTATAGGAAATCAATGCAGTATATTCATTGGAAGGACTGTTGCTGAAACTGAAGCTCCAATAGATTAGCCACCTGATGTGAAGATACAGCTCATTGGAAAAGACCCTGATGCTGGGAAAGTTTGAAGGTAAAAGGAGAAGCAGGGAGCAGAGGATGAGATGGTCACCGACTTAATGGACATGAATGTGAACAAACTCTGTGAAATAGTGAAGGATAGAGGAGCCTGGCATGCTATAGTCCATGAGCTCACAAAGAGTCAGACATGACTTAGTGACTGCACAACAACAACACATTTCAATTTTGCCTTATTTTTAGGCCAGATTCCTTTTTCTTAGAATTGGGACTTTATTCCTTACTCATGTGTCTCCAGAGTTCAATGTAAAGTTGAGTTTATCATGCTTCTCTAATTTAGTGAAACATTATATCAGAACTGTATCTTCAGCAGATTTTTGAAATCTCTTTTCAACTCTTTCAGGCTTTCAGCTATTATTTTTCTGGTGCTTCGTGTGTCACTTCGTGTATATATCATTCAGGAATATCAACTTTGAATTTGAAGAGAGATTTTCTTTTTTTTTTTTTGCACATCACTTTCCTCTTTGTGGCTTTTTTCTGGGGTCATCCTTTTTATCTTCTAGCCATCATGAGTACTTCAAGTTCCACCTCTGATTGTTTAAACTCTTTCTATATTCAAATATGAATTAGTAAGAGTCCCTAGGGGCCAAAAAATGTATAATTGGGCATCTCACCTATTTGGTCCCCTACTTTCAAGAGTTGTGTTGCCTCTAGTTTCTATTTACTGCTGGTTGATTTCCAGTGTTTTTAAAGTATTTTTATAAAGCATATCTTATCCAGAGTTTATAACTATTATCAGTGGATTCATTATTATCATACAAGCTACACTCACATTATTCTGTTAGTAATTTATAAAATTTGTGTTTCAGTAACTGTAACTCATTATCAAGAATAACTTTTTGTTCATTTTTTTCATTATTAATCTACATGAGCTCTCAGTCACTCAATCATGTCTAACTCTTTGTGATTCATGGACTATAGCCCACCAGATTCCTCTGTTCATGGAATTTTCCAGGCAAGAATAATGGAATGGGTTGCCATTTTCTACTCCAGGGGATCTTCCTGACCCAAGATTGAACCTGTGTCTCTTGCATCTCCTGGACTGGCAGGTGGTGGATTCTTTACCACTGCACCACTGGCAAAGCCATTAATCCACATACCATATTATGAAACATAAATTGTGAGCTCTCCAATGTTCTGTAAAACAAGCTTTTTTAGTTAGCTTATTTGGTAACTTAGTTATTTTATGTTATTTATTTACTTTAGTTAGTGCAAATACATACATATATGTATGTGTATATATATATATATACACTGATGATATGCTAGAAATTTTAATTGCAATATCTAACACTTTGCTTAGGATATTATGAAGTGGACTGGATGTGAATCACATTTCATCTCTTCAATATAGAAAATCTCAAATTTCAAAACATATCTGACTTCAAAGTCTTCAGGTAAGTGATTGCCAAAAATATCAAATTTGAGCAAGAAAAAGAAATGCTTTTGATCTAGATTAGAGACATGGTTAAGAGTTTCTTTGGTAGAAAGCACTTTTAGTTTTGTGTAAAAATCAGGAAGCACTTGATTTGGAAAACGGCAGTGAGGAACTGACAAAAAGCTAGTGTTAACATATCTGCCCAATAGAACACTCCTTGCTAATAGATGTTGGTTGTGAGCTACCCACTGAGGCAAGCAAATTATCTATACTTTATTTTTCTGATAATGTGACTGAAGTTTACATAGACTAGGTATGTGAAACTAAGTCCAGAATAACCAATTGACCTGTCCAGTCAAAAGGCATTAATTTGTCACTCAGTAAGCTACTGTCTGTTATCTCATCATTACTCATTATCATTACTGCTATGACTGTATTTTTAGGAGTATTATTTTTCTCTTTTCTTGAGCAATATTTAATCTAATTGAACAATCATAGTCTGCTAATTTTTTTTAAATAATAAAATTTTGAGTGTCTCTAGTATAGGCATTTGCAATTGTGAGCACTCTAAACAAATATTTAGATACCATAGATAAATCCTGCTCATGGCCTTTTATTTATTGCAGGGTGAGGGACCTTTCTGAGATGTCCTTTTGAAATTACAGATGTGTTTTTCTGTTTTAAAATTTCCAAAGAAGATTTTTGGTCCATTTATGTTATGGTATTTTCAAAAGTCAACCAGGAAGATTCTAGAAATGAAAAATGTTTAAGTCCAAATCCTCTTATATTACTGTTAATAAAAAACAAAAACCTGCAGACTAAGCAATTAGAATGCTACAGTCCTTAAAATACGAGGCCATATTTCTCCTACAGCTAATTGATTTTACATCTGGCATGTTAAAAGAATTTATGAAACTTGAATAGTGTCTTTGTTTATACCCTTTAGGCTCAAAATGAATTCTCTATATCATTATCCTTAAGGAGAAATAATCTGCCTTAAAAAATGTAATGCAATTTCAGAAGTAAATCTAACTAAATCTTTTTTAGGATCTGAAATAGGAATCATTTCTTTTAAATGTATGGAGGTTTAGGAAATCTTTTCTAAAAATAATAATGATTTAAATTGTGATTATAAAATGACCTGTGTGAAGTATCCAAGGGAAGATGGCATTACATTTATAATTAATAATATGACTTCTGTTTCGGATAGAGCATAACATTTATTAAGCACTGTGCAGATACTAAGTAGGAATGGCTAATATTTATTGAGTTCTTATACTGGGACAGGTGTTGCTCTAAACACTTAGCATGCATTTAGTATTTTAATCCTCACAACTACCCTACTAAGTCGCTTGATTATTATCCTTACTTCACAGATAAAAAAAGAAAAGAAAAGAAAAACCCATGAGGCACAAAGAGGTTAGGTACTTGCTCAAAGTCACATGGAAAGATGTGGTAGAACTGGGACTCACACCCAGGCAGTCTGGCTCCAGAGCACAGGCACTTAAACTTTATGATATATGGCCTCTTCCAGTATTGAATGCTTACTCTGCCAGAACAGTTTTAAGGGATTTACATGCATTATATCTTTTAAATTCAATAGAAGAGAGGTAAAGCACAGGATCACTGGTCTATCTTACATCAATACATTAGTGAGCTGCCTGTGTCTGTCAGGACTGCCACTCTGGCTTCAACCACAAAGCGATTAGGAGAAAAGTAAGATGTTTGTAGAACGAGAAGTTTCTGGCACTCTATTCTCAAGACCTTTTCCTGAACATGGATTGTGGGTAGTTTTAGGAAAACATGCAATCTTTCCAGGTGCCTCTCCACTAAACACTACCTTGAACTCTGCTGTAGAAATCCAACCATTTGATTTGTGAAAAAATGGTCTTTGACTCACTCAAAGAAACATATATTAGGTTTCTTATTTTTCTTGGCATTCTTTTAAAATTTGTTTATAGATAAGAGTGACTTATTCCCCAGGTATCCGCTGGATTGTGGTTCAAATTCTTCACACAAAAAGTAGAACATCATTTTTAAACATTTTTTTCCTACATCTTTTTATTTGGCTTGAATATTCACTAGAACAATGTATCATTAAGATAACTTATGAGTATTGGTGGTACATGAATATATATTTTTATAAACTTTTATTCATAAAACTATTTTGATAGCAATTTTTGGTCTTTTGCCTTTGATATTCCACAGATATGAAAAATATCTGACAGTTAAAGGAAGTTAAATGATCTTTCCAATAAATTACTCATTCTAAATAGTTCATGATTATTACTTTAATGTTATGAAACTCATTTTTTGCTTTTCATTACAACTCAGTAAGTGAAGCGAGAGTGTTAGTTGCTTAGTTATGTCCAAATCTTTGAGAGCCCCCTGGACTGTAGCTCTCCAGGCTCCTCTGTCCATGGAATTCTTCAGGCAAGGATACTGGAGTGGACAGTGATTTTCTTCTCTAGGAGATCTTCCTGACCCAGGGATTTAACTCCAGTCTCCTGCATTACAGGTGGATTCTTTACCATCTTTGCTGTTGAACTTCGTGGCACAGTGGTAAAGAAACCACCTATCAGTGTAGGAGATTTAAGAGACGTTGGTTCGATCCCTGGGTCAGGTAGATCCCCTGGAGGAGGAAATGGCAACCTACTCCAGTATCTTTGCCTGGGAAATCCCATGGACATAGGAGACTGGTGGGCTGCAGGTGATGTGGTCTCAAAGAGTCGGAGAGGACTAAGCACAAATGCACACACTGTTGAACAAAGTTTACTGCTGAACAAAGGAAGAGATGTAAATAAATTCCTAAAGAATGAATTTCTAAAAAGAGCTTTAGAAATGAAATTTCTGGGTGTAGCCAATCATGATAGCCATAATTGCATTAGAGATAAGTTAACTTCTGATAATAACAAAATTTGAATTTTAAACTGTTTTCTGAAATTGGCTCAACTCTGTGTTTGATCTCAAAGACGAAAACAACTACATGTTGTAGCGAAAGAGTAAGAATATATCTGAATGCTCTCACCAGAATCAGTGACTTTTCAACCTTCTAAGCTTGAATTTAGGTAAAGTTGACTGAAGTCCTGATATGCATATTATAAAGGCAATTAACTTGGAGACAATCCTATAGCCTGGGTCACCTATTCTAAATTTATGATTTTTAAATTTTAGGCTGAACACTATCTTTTAAAAATAATGAATTAGTTAACTACTGTTTGATTTCACTGGGTCTTCGTTGCTGCACACAGGCTTCTCATTGTCGTGGCATCTCTTGTTGCAGAGCACAGGCTCCAGGAGCACGGGCTTCAGTAGTCGTGGCGCATGGACTTTGTTGCTCTGCAGCATGTGGAATCTCCCTGAACCAGGAATCAAACCCATGTCCCCTGCATTGGAAGGTGGGTTCTTAACCATTGTACTGCCAAGGAAGTTCAAGGTTGAACACTGTCTTTATCAGAGAATAAAATATAGCCACTGTGGCAAATAGTCCTTAAAATTTCAGTGTAATAACAAGCACTTATGTTTACCTGTTGCTCATATATAACACAATGAGGTAGGCAGGTGCTTTCCTCCATGTGGTGACTTGGAGACCCAAGCTCCCTCCAACACAAAGCTCTGCCATGACCCAAGGCCAGAATTTAATGACAAAAAGGGAAGAAAAGAGAGTGGTCAAACCGCACCCATTTTCAAAAAGTCTCAGTTCATTGGGAAAATTAGTAGCATTTCCACATCTATATGAAAGGGAAGGCTCAAAATACAATGTCTGGCCAGCCACATACCAGCAATGCATAAATAATAGAGGGAAATGAGTATTTGAAGGGCAATTAGCTGTATTTGTTACATAAATTCACTGAAATGTATAATCTGTTCTGTAATTTTAATCTAAAGATTGAATGTTATTTCATTGCATACTTTTACTTCTTTTCCTTCTGTATGCCAGGCACTCTGCAGGCATTGGTGATAAAAAGATGCAAAAACACAAAGCTTACAGTATGTAGTAGTAGCAGTCCCTCCTTAGAGATACTTTTGTTTTCCAAGATTTCAGTTACTGGTGGTCAACTTGACCTGAAAATATTAGATGGGAAATTCCAGAAATGAACAATTCATAAGTTTTAAATTGTGTGCCTTTCTGAGTAGCATGAGGAAATCTTGTGCCTTCCTGCTCCATCCCACCCAAGACATACTCCTCCCTTCATTCAGCTATCTCAGGAATCCCCTACTAATCACGCTAGTCACTTAGTAGCCATCTGGGTTGTTAGATCCACTGTCACAGATCTCAGTGTTTATGTTCAAGTCTGCGTGTGTGCTTAATCACTCAATTGTGTCTAACTCTTTATGACCCCGTGGACTCTAGCCTGCCAGGCTCCTCTGTCCATGGGATTTTCCAGGCGAGAATACTAGAGTGGTTGCCATGCCCTCATCCAGAGGATCTTCCCAACTTAGGGATCGAACCCAGGTTTCCCACATTTCAGACAAATTCTTTACCACTTGAGTGAGTAGCCAGGTGGTAAAGGCTGGTTACTCTTGGAAAGCTTGGGGTTGATCTTGAAAAGTATGAAAAGTATGACACTTGAAAAGTATACAATGAAATAATATTCAATCTTTAAATGAAAATTACAGAACAGATTATACATTTCAGTGAATTTATGTAACAAATACAGCTAATGGCCCTTCAAATACTCATTCCGCTCTGTTATTTACTCATTGCTGGTACGTGGCTGGCCAGACATTGTATTTTGAGCCTTCCCTTTCATATAGATGTGGAAATGCTACTAATTTTCCCAATGAACTGAGACTTTTTGAAAAATGGGTAAGATTTGACCAAGTGAAAAAACTTGATCTTGTTTTACTTATTATTGGCCCCAAAGAACAAGAATAGTGATGCTGGCAATTCGGATAGGCCCAAGTGAAGTCATAAACTGTCTGACTCTGTGACCCCATGGATTGTAACCCCCAGGATCCTCTGTCCAGGGAATTCTCCAGGCAAGAATACTGGAGTCGGTTTCCCTTTCCTTCTCCAGGGAATCTTTCTGACCCAGGGGTCAAACCTGGGTCTCCTATATTGCAGGCTGATTCTTTACCATCTGAGCCACCAAGGAGGCCCAAAGTAAAGTAAAGCTTCCTTTAAATGAAAAGGTAAAAGTTCTAGACTTGTTAATAATAGGGAAAGGAGAAAAAAACATATGGGGAAGTTGCTAAGATCTGTGGTGAGACTAAATCTTCTGTTTGTGAAATTGTGAAGAAAGATTAAGAAATTCATTCTAGTTTTGCTGTCACACCTCCAAGTACAAAAGTATGACCATGATTTGTGATAAGTATGTAGTTAGGAAGAAAAAGACAAATTTGTACAAAAAGGTATCATAAGGGAGAGAGAGAGAGACCATATTCATGCAACTTTTATAGGAATAATTTTTTTGTATAGAAATAATTATTATATTTTATTATTGTTGTTGATCTCTTACTTTGCCTAATTTGTAACTTAAACTTTATCATAGATATGTATGAATAGAAAAAAGAGTAATATATGTGAGGTTCATGACTATCTGAAGTTTCAGACATCCACTAGGGATCTTGGAATGCATCCTCCATGGATAAGAAGGGACTACTGTATTAGGGGAAAAAAAGCTCTTAATGGTGCAATTGTAAGCCAGTGTGATAATTACTATGATAGATGGAAGCCATGAAGGATATGAGATTACATAGAAGGGACAGATGTCTTAAACTTAGAATCATTTGAGAAATGTGTTAATTTAGATATAATCAGAGAATCTAAAACAATTCTAAGAAAAAGCAAGTCATGTCAAAATGGTGGTGGTCTAAGTAAAGGTACTGGCAAATTTAAGCTGCTGACAACAGATTAAAAAGAGACAAAGGAGAAATATTTGTTCAAATCATGCAGGAGTGACTCAGGGAAAGGCAGATATCTAATTTGGTAACTGAGACACTCACCTATACCAGTAAACTGGAGGAGAAACAGACTAGGGAAGGGTGGAAAGGAAAACAGTTTTGACATGAGCCCAAGCTTTCCTTTGATCATCGTATGGAGAAGCACAGTACAGAGTTAGATATGAAACCAGGAGAAAGGTAAGGCTGAAGCTATAGAAAAGTCTGCTATATTATTAATACCAGTTCGAGTTCTCCATAGAGAAATAAAACCAACAGTTAATAGTAGGTGGGTGTGGGTGTGTTCATTACTTTAACGAACTGGCAGACACAATCATGGGGACTGGCAAGTCAAAATCTGTAGGGCAGTCTGGCAGGCTGGCAATTCAAATAAGAGTTGATCCTGTATTCTTGAGGTCAAATTTCCTCTTCTCCAGGAAACCTCAGTTTTTGCTCTTATGGCCTTTCAACTGATTTGATGTAGCCCACTTATATGTTCTAGAGTAATTTCCTTTATCTCTGTTGACTGATTATATATGTTAACCACATCTACAAAATACCACCCCAACAACACCTAGGTTCAGTTCAGTTCAGTTCAGTTGCTCAGTCGTGTCTGACTCTTTGCGACCCCATGAATCACAGCACGCCAGGCCTCCCTGTCCATCACCAACTCCCGGAGTTTACTCAAACTCATGCCCATCGAGTCGGTGATGCCATCCAGCCATCTCATCCTCTGTCATCCCCTTCTCCTCCTGCCCCCAATCCCTCCCAGCATCAGGGTCTTTTCCAACGAGTCAACTCTTCGCATGAGGTGGCCAAAGTATTGGAGTTTCAGCTTCAGCATTAGTCCGTCCAATGAACACCTAGGTTAGTATTTGCTAAAAAATTGAGTACTGTAGCCTAACCAAGTTGACACACAAAACTAATTATCACCTATGTAGGTAATGGATGAAATCATCAAAGAGAGAAAAGAGTAAATAAATACAAAATGGTAAGGATGTTGGTCTTTTTAACAAAACACCTGCACTCAAATTTCAGTTTTACTACTTCCTGAGCCTCTTTAGCATCCATACAGTGACAATAATATTATAGCTCTCTGAGTTATTGTGAGGATGAAATGAAATAATGTATGTAAAGGACTTACTCAAGAGCCTGGCATGTATTACACACTCAGTTAACATTTGCCACAAAATGGATTCTTTCTCTGTGAAATTTACAAATATAATTATATTCTGATGAGAAAAGGTCTGTATCAAGAAAGAAGTTGAAGATAGAGAGCTAAGAAATAACTGACCGAGTAAAGGCTGATAGTATAGGTGAAGTAAAAAAGTGACATTTGAAGCATACTTGGAAGGAATTAACCTTGAACAAAAAGATGCAGAAAAACTTGAATATATTTATATCTGCTGGCCTTGATTTTCTCAGTGAAGAAAGGTGAAAGGCCTTTTGCTGGGAGATCTTGATGACTTAAAGAAGAGTGATGTTTCTGTGAGGAATGGAAGAGAGAGCTTAATAAAGACTGATTTAAAAGGGGGGTATAAAATAATGCTCAAGTTCAGCAAAGATTGCATGTCTAGGGAATTGCAAATGCCTTTAGGGTAGGGGGCATCTTTTTTCCTGTTTTAGGTATGCTGTAAGCAATTGGCAAATATTTCCTCAATTGAAATTCAATTTTCTCTACCTGCAGGCAGCTGGAGCATGAAAATAGAAAAGTTAATGGAGTTGTCAGGCGAGTGTATGCTCCTCGGTTCTTTGTCTCGTCACAACAAAGGTTTGGAGTGATGGACATTAAAGTCCCCTCAGCTTGTCACAGCTCTCGGGTCTTGGACAAATCGTGTCATAGCTCTTAGACAAATCAGTGTTACAGTTCTATTTTATTTAGAAGATACCAGGAGAATCCATCCTCGAAGAAGAGAAGAGAGTGGAGGAGCGCGCGTGGTGGGGGCGGGTAGAGAGAGAGAGAGAGAGAAAGAGTGTACGCATGCGTGGGAGAGAGAGTGAGGAGAGCTCTTTCGCTCCTTTCTTTATATGTTTTTTTCTTCCCCTTGGGCCTGCCCTATGCAAATTGGACTTAGGCAGGAGCTCTGTTCTACCTGAAGTCCTCACTCCAGTCCTCAGACCTTCCTTTGACCTTCCTCTGTTCTATTTTCATGGACTTTTCCCTTCCTTGTCTTTTAGCCACAGCCATTTTGGACTCCCTTTCCCTATTCTAACTACCTAACAGAGTGATTGATCCAAATTTGAAGCTTTGTATGATGAACCAGCTGGAGAATACAAAGACCAGGATACTGAGCATAGTGGTGCTTGTCTTTGAAGGACTATGGTGTAGGTTTGCTAAGAAAGGAAAAATGGTAAAGTGGTAGAGATGGATGTAGAAAACAGTACTTTGGGAGTACGAGTGTTGGAGACCAGGAAAGATGGGACATAGCAGTTGGAAACTGATACTGGATCAGAAGATTTCAAAAGGAAATAAAAGTGAAGGAAATCACTTCACTTAATGCAATAGTAATGCTATGATGAAAGTGGGATTGAAGGGAAGGAAGGCCCCTGGTGCCCAGAAAGTTGCAAAACTTAAGGTAAAGTCAAGCCAGGATGAAGGGCAGTAGAGGGTGGGGAGGAGCACTGTCCAGTGATGGCCATGCAGGGAGAGCAGTAGAGTTAATAGTCTGACAGCTGGTTCAGACAATTCAGCACCAGGTGAAGGGCATTTGCTCAATCTCGGTCTTGCATTCCTAGGTACTATGGCTTGTCTTCAAGTAGTAATGCCAAAATGAACATAATCAAAACAATGGAGAAAAGATCATGTGGTTTATTGTTGTTGTTGCTTTGTAACTAAGTCATGTCCAACTCTTTTGTGACTCCAAGGACTGTAGCTCACCAGGATCCTCTGTCCATGGGATATCTCAGGCAAAAATACAGGAGTGGGTTGCCATTTTCTTCTCCAGAGGATCCTCCTGACCTAGGGATCAAAACCATGTCTACAGCATCGGCAGACAGATTATTTACTACTGAGACACCAGGGAAGCCCTATATGATTTATTCCCTAAAACTTTCTGTTAGATAATGTCAGAAGGAATGCTAACAGGTACCTGAAAGTTCTATATCCTTCTAACAAATGTTCCCTGAGTTTACTGATTTAGCTGCTTCTATTTCATGAAACCAGCCCCAAACTCTTCCCTCTTATAACTGGAGTACCCTTATTAGCAACAGTTCTCACACAATGCTAAGCTTTGCAATGAAACAGAGACTAGTGGACAAGTTTACACTCTGATGTAAACGAGGGTAAGTGGCTGGGAGTATCACAGAGGAGTTAATAGTGAAACAAAAGGTAAGGGTGTTTTGACCACACAGCATGGTGTGGGATCTTCTCTGACCAGGGATTGAACTTGTGCCCCCTGCAGTGGAAGCACAAATTCCTAGCTACTGAACTGCCGGGGAAGTCCAAGATGTTTTATATAAAAAAGAAGTGTAAAAGATGAGTTGCCATGGTGAGAAATGAGAAAGACCCTAACTCTAAGATGAGGAAACATCCTCAGGACAAGCTAAACAATGAAGGGGTATGGGTAGTCTGAGAGGACGGCAACAATCAATGAAATATTATTTTTAAAATTAAATTTTGGCTCAGAGACCATACTAAAAAGGGAGAACAGCAGTGGAAGAAATGATAAAAGATATGAATGAAAGCATGTTTCCCAAATAGCCTTATCATCATTTCAATAGTATTGCAAAACTATGAAACTTCACACCAAATGCTATGAAGAGGGAGATTATGTGTCAAGATTAATGATCTACACAGACAATGCAAAGAGTATGCCTGATATAATTTTATGTAGAATCTTGCTTTGATTAACAAATATACTTCTTATGGTATGAATGTTAATGGATATATATATATATATATATATATATATATCACCTGATATTATTCTTTTCACACTTTTAAATCATCATCAAATGTATGATACTTAAATCCATTTAGAATATTATGGAATGAATTTCCATTTGTTAAATAGTACCCTGGTGACCTGAAAGAAAATCAATATAGCCTGCCAAAGTACTTAACTTACAACCAGGAAGTAGCTAGAAGAATTTTCTAGCATATATTATCAACAAAATATTTATTAGGAGAAGTAAAAAAGGAAAGCTACATGATTTTCCAAAGCTTTACAATTGATGATAATCAATTATACATAAATACATATAAATTTGTTCACCATGTTGTTAATAAAGATACAAATTAATTACTCATAGAAAAGATGCATATTCCTTAATTGCAGGGTCACTTTTGTCATTTATAATTATCTATTATTATCTATTTCTCTATCACCATCATTTAATAATTTTATCATGTTTTACATGTATGTAGTTCACCTTATCAAAGCAACTCTAAATTTGAGTAAATACTAATGGAATTCCTGGGGGTGAACTCACAGAACTGTGGATGGACATGGCCCATTTAACTTGATATTGTGTTTATGAAAGTAATACAGCTGATTTGTAGAAAGCTGGACATTCATGATCATGTAAAAAATTAAGACTATATTACTAAAAATGTTCCTTTGTTGTTCAGTCACTCAGTTGTGTCCAACTCTTTGTGATCCCATGGACTGTAGCATGCCAGGTTTCCCTGTCCTTCACTATCTCCCAGAGTTTGCTCAAACTCCTGTCCATTGAGTTGGTGATGCCTGCCATCTATCCATCTCATCCTCTGTCATCCCCTTCTCTTCCTGCCTTCAAAATTCTCATACTTTCTGTTAACAGCTGTCATTAAATCCATATAAAATTTCCTCATTATTTCATAAGATGAGTTGCATCTATGTGTGTCTTTAAATTAAACTGTTCTTTTATTTTCTGTTTTGAACTGATCTCTCTCTCTCTTTTTCTTAAACTGGGATCTAGCTGTTTTACAGTGTTGTGTTAGTTTCTGCTGTATAATGAAGTGAATCAGCTATGTATACATAAATCCCCTCCCTCTTGAACCTCTCTGTCATCCATTCCCCGTCCCATGCTTATAGGTCGTCACTGTTCACTTTACGTTTTCCACAGGAAAAGCGATGCAAGTCACACTAGATCTCCTTTCATAATGTTATAGGTTCTAGTGATAATCTGTCTGTCTCTCTGCCTTCTCCACACTTCAGAGTCCTAATATGATAAACCTATCCTTTCAAGAATGGTTCTCCATTCATTGGTCATATTATTTACTTTTCCCTCAGATGTGTCCACTTATTCCAGGTGCAGATGTGTCACAGGAGGACAATGTTTTATCTTTTGTTTCTGTTGTCCTTCCCCAAGTGCTGCCAAAGAGTTAGAGAGCTGACCTTTTCATTCAAACAGGCTGCCATCTTTTGGGGCAGCCAAATCAGTTACTGCCACTGTTTCTTAGGCAGTAACTGATTACTTGCTCCCTATCAAGTCAGAATGAAGTTTGAATTTTAGTCTCTGAATATGTACCCTGACTTTGCCCACCTGATCTTATTTTCTGCTATCTATCTGGTTATACACAGAGAATCCTTATGAATGAATGCGGTAAAGAAAACTTTTCATCAGTTTGATTTTTCTCAAGATTTGAAATGATAAATTATGTTGAATAAAATTCTGTGATAAAAACTTTATGTTCCACAATGAGCTATATGCTTTTCTCACCCGATTTTGTGGGGCAAGATGACTCTGTAAGAATTTATGCACAAAGATTCTCTATTTCTATAATTTTGTTTCTTATCAAATGTGTCCTTTGGTAACAAGAAAACTAAAGGTTAAAGAAGAATCTTTGATATCATAAGTCCTTTCTTCTTAATATTGTACTACAATATATCAAGGGAGTACATGGTATTGTTAAAGTGTAGACTTGAGTCAATTGCCCAGGTCCAAATTCTGGTCAAACAACTATGCATCTTTAAGGGGCAACCTACTTAACTTCCCTGTAATGCTGGGCTGGAAGAAGCACAAGCTGGAATCAAGATTGCTGGGAGAAATATCAATAACCTCAGATATGCAGATGACACCACCCTTATGGCAGAAAGTGAAGAAGAACTAAAAGAGCCTCCTGATGAAAGTGAAAGAGGAGAGTGAAAAAGTTGGCTTAAAGCTCGACATTCAGAAAACTAAGATCATCGCATCCAGTCCCATCCCTTCATGGCAAATAGATAGGGAAACAGTGGAAACAATGAAAGACTTTATTTTTTCTGGACTCCAAAATCACTGCAGATGGTGATTGCAGCTATGAAATTAAAAGACACTTACTCCTTGTGTTAGGGGAAGCACACTGATTGGAACCGCCCACCCTGGCCAGGCACCCTAGTAACCATTTGCATGAGTTGTTTTATGACAGGAGATCCTGATAAGGAATACGGAACTAATAAGCCACCACCAACCGGAAGAGTTCGGGAAAGTTCAAAAGGAGACACCGCGTGTCTGTCCACTTCCCAGAATCCCTCTCGCTAGCATCCATCTTGGCCAAGCGATGTGTGCGCCACCAGGAAAGACCCTGAATTAGAATGATTGGCCAAAGACTACTCGGAAACTAATCCCATCACCATAAAACCCAAGACTGTGAGCCACGCAGCAGAGCAGTTCTCCTGGGTTCCCTTACCCTCCTGCTCTCCACCCGGGTGCCCTTTTCCAATAAAATCTCTTGCTTTATCAGCACATGTGTCTCCTCAGACAATTCATTTCCAAGTGTTAGACAAGAGCCCAGTTTCGGGCCCTGGAAGGGGTCCCCCTTCCTGCAACACTTGGAAGGGAAGTTATGACCAACCTAGATAGCATATTAAAAAGCAGAGACATTACTTTGCCAACAAAGGCCCATCTTGTCAAGGCTATGCTTTTTTCAGTGGTCATGTATGGATGTGAGAGTTGGACTGTGAAGCAAGCTGAGCACCGAAGAATTGATGCTTTTGAACTGTTGTGTTGGAGAAGACTCTTGAGAGTCCCTTGGACTGCAAGGAGATCCAACCAGTCCATCCTAAAGGAGATCAGTCCTGGGTGTTCATTGGAAGGACTGATGATGAAGCTGAAACTCCAATACTTTGGCCATCTGATGCGAAGAGTTGACTCATTGGAAAAGACCCTGATGCTGGGAGGGATTGGGGGCAGGAGGAGAAGGGGACAGCAGAGGATAAGATGACTGGATGGCATCACTGACTTGATGGACATGAGTTTGAGTAAACTCAGGGAGTTGGTGATGGACAGGGAGGCCTGGCGTGCTGTGATTCATGGGGTCGCAAAGAGTCGGACATGACTGAGTGACTGAACTGAACTGAACTGAACTCCATTTCCACATTTGTAAGAGAGGAAGCTGGGCTTTCCAGGTGGTGCTAGAGGTAAAGAACCCGCCTGCTAATGCAGGAGATGAAAGTGATGCAGGTTTGATCCGTGGGCTGGGAAGATCCCCCGGAGTAGGAAATGTTAGCTCACTCCAGTATTCTTGCTTGGAGAATCCCATGGACTAGAGGAGCCTGGCAGGCTAATGTCCATAGGGTCACAAAGAGTCAGACACAACTGAAGCGACTTAGCGCAGCATCTGACACAGGAGAGGAAGAGGTCAACATGAACAGGAGCACTATGACGCTGAAGTGAATTGAAACATGGAAAGTGATTACAATTTTGCCTGCCGTGTGGTTAGCACTCAATAAGTATGGCTCTTACTAGTTCAGTGAAATAATACAGAGTGATTCTATAAAATAAACACTTTTATGAAGAGTATGTATACAATTTTCATGTCCTTTATTTCATCTCTTTATTATTTCCTTTTTATAGATAAAAGCATTTTCAAGTGTGAAATTCCAAGAGTTTTCTGGGATATTTTATAGATGAGTATATTTAAATAAAAAGTGATGTAGTTCAACTTGAAACAAAATAAAACTTATATAGTGATGGTTATGCACTAGTGGTGTCCAGAATAAATTCTCTCTTGGTTAGCAAGATGTTTATAATGTAAAATAATTAATAAACTAATAAGTTAAAATAATTTTTGGAGTTATGCTTATTATATAATAAATAAGTGATTCAAACATTTATAATGTAAATCCAAATGTAATGACCTTTATTTAACTGATGATATGAAAAACATGGAAATGATACTTTACTAGAGGAAGGAAAAGAGTTTTGAAACAATTAGCATGAAAAATAGAGCCAGTATTGTGTTAATATTAGCCTTCGGATAGCTTTAGACAAACTGCTTATTGGGCAAAAAATAGCACCATAGGATTTTAAATATTTTATTAATGATCAGGTTAGACATTAATATCTGTTTTTTTTCCTTAATGGCAATAAATCAAAAGGCTATTCTTGCCTCCAGAAAGTATAAATATTTTTATGGCTATTTAGAGTTTACAAATCTTCCTTAAGAAACTAAAATTATATGGAACATATATACTCAAAATATAATCTATCCTCTTTCCTAAGGTACTACAAGGACATCTACAGGTCGCAAAGACAAGAACAATGAACCATTTATTTAAACTGATTTGTGACATCTCCAAAAGTCTAGTTATTTTTCTTAAGTCATGGGATCATATTTGGTATGTCAGATGATATGAACATGGAAAAAATTTTGTGGACATAGAAAATGATGATGCATAAACATCTGTATTTTAATTGCAACAGTGGAAGAAGATATCTGGGAAAATGCTATTTAGAGTACACATTTCCTTAAAGAGATCAAGGGAAATATGTAATATGGTTTGGAAGCTGAAGAAATTCTGCATTACTGTAAGCATGTTACAGATATTGGCACATTATTTACACAAAATGAGTACTTGTTAAAACACTACCATACAATAGATTCATACATCTCGGCTTCAATTAGCAGCCTCATTTATTATCCGCCAAGAAGTGAGGCTGGGAGGTGAGGTCAAAGTGTCATCCAGGGTGGCTTCATCACTTCAATATCATTGCCTTAAAAGGCACTGACCAGAAGAAGTAGATGACCTCATTTCAAAATTATTACAGTGCAGAGAACTCAGTTTCAACATTATAATTCATTTTCTCATGGAATATTTCAAATTCATTATCACTTTCCTGACACATAATGGCTAATCGTTAAGGACAGCCACTTTAACATAATATGAATACGCATTTCTCCATAGGTAATACAACAGTCCCCCCATTACCATTATTGACTAAGGTACATTTAACTTCTTCACTAATACTTAATGGAAGGTTAATGTATAAGTCAGGAGATTAAATGGCTTTTACTTAAAACAAGTATATTGATTAAAATAACTTAGTGAGGTTTTTTAAGGCTGATGATATAAAAACAGTCACACGTTTTAATATTTTATTTAATATTAAGAGCAAATTGCAGGGGGTCATAGCAGATCAAGATTAGTGGGAGTTCTTGCACTAATTACTGTTGGAACTAATTCTTACTCATAGTTAACGAATGGATATTGTATATTGAAAGGCAACAAATCATCCTGCTTAATTCTACTGTTCGTGAAGTCCCTCTGTTTAAGAATTTCTATTGTTTCTTGCAATGGCCTTCAGGTGTGCCTTCCTTGTATCTTACACCTGGCACCATTGAAAGATAAAATGACCTTCCAAAAACAGAGCTGCTATTCAATGTCATTGAAATGTAGCTCTATTTCCTTTTTTTTTTTTACATCCTATTATTATTTAAATCTGCTTTAAACCTAATATAGAGAATGCTTGCAGTGAATTAGCTAATGTTACTTACCACTTCCTTTCTTTGCTTAAAACCCAATATTCCACCAAATATAGTAGACTAGCAAATTGGCCTTGTAGTAGCATGACATATGATGCCCCAGCCCATTCACTCCTTTGATTCTGTTTCCAACTAGAAATACTCAGCCACCTCATCTGTCCATTCATCTCTTCTGTTTGGGTAGTACAATGTTACACCTGCAGGGGCTTGACCAATTTTAACCTGAGCTTTGTATTAGAGGGATTTGATCTTCTCAAGAAACAGTGACTAGGGCCCATGTAAACACTGTACCAGTGTGACCGTAAAGAACATTGAGCAGGTTTGCCGTGTATTCAAGAACTGAAAGCAAGGTGGTAAATTAGGCACTAGAAATTGAAGTGCTAAATATAGAGTATAATGTAATCTACAGTAATAAAATGCTAACTCTTACATGGTACTTATTAATAGCATGGTTCAGGCTTGGCTCTAAGTGCTTTGGATATAATAAATCAATTATAACTCAGCACCTTCTCATGGATGGCTAATTGTTATGGTCTCCAATTTGTAGGTGGGAAACTAAGGCACAGAAATGTTGAAATACAGAATCTTATTGCTAGTCCATAAATTGCCCAAAGCTAGGCAGTGAGAGGTGGCAGGGCTGGGGCTCCAACCTGGGTTATGTAGCCCAGAAGGCCACTAGGCTCTTAGCCATCACACTATCCTAACTTTCAGACTCTGAAAATAGAAAGGCTTCTGTTCAAATCCCTGGACTGCCATTTACTAAACACTTCAAGTCTTGCTCCTTTTATCTGTCAGATGTGTAATGATACTATCTACATTATAAGATCTTTGTAAAAAGAAAGCAAAATAATCCATATTACCATGTACCTGGCAAATAGTTAGATCTCAGTAAATTACACCTGTTACGATTAACACCATATTTTCAGTTCATGTATTATTCATTCAACAGACTTTTTACTTAGTACATGCTTAGTACATATCTGTTAGTGCTGAGCTTTGGTAAACAAGAGCAGTCTCATAGTTTAGTGAGGTACCACAGATGTGTAAACAATTAATTGCAGTTAGATAGCGTGATAGATGTTTTCAGGCACAACAGAGAAAGTCAAACAACTGGTAATGATGCAGGAAGGGGAGCCCTTCCAGGGCCCGAAAGTGAGCTCCTGTCTAAGGCCCAGAAATGAATTGTCTGAGGAGGCATATGTACTGACAAAGCAAGAGACTTTATTGGGAAGGGGCACCTGTGTGGAGAGCAGGAGGGTAAGGGAAACTAGAACTACTCTGCCACATGGTTCACAGTTTTGGGTTTTACAGTGATGCGATTAGTTTCTGGGTTGTCTCTGGCCAGTCGTTCTGACTCAGGGTCCTTCCTGGTGGTGCATGCCTTGTTCAGCCAAGATAGAGGCCAACGAGAAGGATTCTGGGAGGTGGTAGGACACATGGTGTCTCCTTTTGATCTTTCCCAAATTCTTCTGGTTGGTGGTGGCTTGTTAGTTTCGTGTTCCTTACCAGGACCTCCTGTCATAAGATAACTCACGCAAATAGTTACTATGGTGCCTGGCCACAGTGGGTAGTTTTAATCAGTGTGCTTCCCCTAACAGCAACATCAAAGAAGACTTCACTGACATGGTATGTGGAATATTTGGTTTCCTATCCTGTACATTTTCTCAGGTTGAATAATGGATAAACCAGCTGGAAACATTATAGATTTATTCAGTTCACCTCTTGATTTGAGAAATCATGGAATAAGGGAGAGAATGCTTTGTGCTATCACATGGACTAATTTGATGGATATATTTGACTTAAGATTCTAGTGAGATTAATCTATACCACTCTGTACATAAAACATAAAAATCTGTGAGATGTATGAACAATAGCTTTACCCTCATCATATTTTCTCTTGGTTATGATGTAAATTGTATTCTGTTTTGTGAAGCATTTTCTTATTTTCAGATGAACATTGATATAGGTGAGTTATTAATACATGTGAAATAAAAACATAGGCATAGCCATGCCATTTATCAGAAAATTGTATAAGATACAACTTTTAAGTTATGAACACACATACACACACTCTCACAGAGTTTATGTTCAAGGTAATTAACATTGAAATCTTATTAAATCTTCATCAAATTGTTTAAAAAATTTTTTTTCACAGAGTATAAGGAGATAAACAATGATTTGATTCTTAGTGTGTCCTTAGGAGCAGGACCAGGGTTCTCTGTTACACTAGCATTATGGTTCCAAAGTGGGTAGAGACTAATTCCCTGAAGAGCTTTGCTTTATAAACCAAGCATTTTAGAAAAAAAAAATCATTTTCATAATTCAAAGTGAATTTCAGTGCCTCCATTAGGCATTCAGGATTGAAAAACATTTTTAAAACTATGATTCAAATTTTATTCTTTCTTTTTCATCATTTGGTCTACATTTGAAGTCATCATTGAATATTAGAGAAGAAGCTGAAATAACACCTCTAGATGCATAGCCATCTCACATGCAGGCTTTCTTTATTTTCTACACTGAGATTTAGTTCATAGAGAGTGGGAATCTTGGTTCCATTAACATTTCAAGTACCTAAATCTGAGAGTAGCTGCTAAATGTCTTGAGTAACTTGCTTTTAAAACTCATACAGGCAAGATAAAAACATGTTTTTTAGTCAGTCGTGTGCAACTCTTGGTGACCTCATGGACTGTAGCCCACCAGGCTCCTCTGTCCAGTGGAATTCTACAGGCAAGAAAACTGGAGTGGGTTGCCATTCTGGGTTGCCAATACTGGGTTGCCATTCCCTTCTCCATAGAATCTTCCTGACCCAGGGATCAAGCTTGGGTCTCCTGCATGGCAGGTGGATTCTTTAACATCTGAGCCACCAGGGAAGCCCTAAAAACATATTTGTTGTTGTTCAGTCACGAAGTGGTATTTGACTCTTTTCGACCCCATGGACTGCAGCATCCTGGCTTACCTGTCCTTCACCATCTCCTGGAGTTTGCTCAAACTCATGTTGATTGAGTTGGTGATGCCATCAAACCATCTTGTCCTCTGTTGTCCCCTTCTCCTCCTGACTTCAATCTTTCCCAGCACTGGGGTCTTTCCCAATGAATCACCTCTTTGCATCAGGTGGCCAAAGTATTGGAGCTTCAGCTTCAGCATTAGTCCTTCCAGTGAATATTCCGGGTTGATTTCCTTTAGGATTGATTGGTTTGATCTCCTTGCTGTCCGAAGGATTCTCAAGATCTTCTCCAGCATCACAATTTGAAAGCATCAATTCTTCAGCACTCAGCACAATTATTGGAAAAACCATAGCTTTGACTATATGGACCTTTTTCGGGAAACTGTTGTCTCTGCTTTTTAATGCACTGTGTAAGCTTGCCAACTGCAGTAACTATAATTAAAAAGCCAAAAACACTAAGTGTTGGGAGGATGTGAAACACCAAAAACTCTCACTGGTTCCTAATGCATGCATGCTAAATTGCTTCACTCATGTCCAACCCTGTGCGACCCCATGTATGGTAGCCTACCAGGCTCCTCTGTCCATGGCATTCTCTAGGCAAGAACACTGGAGTGGGTTGCCATTTCCTTCTCCAATGTTCCTAACAGAAGTTAATAATTCAATGATTTTGTAAAATGGCTTGATTTTTGTAAAGTAAAAAAAAAAAAAAAGCCAAAAACAAGGTACCTGGTGACATAACATTCCACTGATATTTAATCAAGAAAAATTGATATTCGCCCACACTGTAAATGCTTATTATCCCTTCATTCATAAGAACCTAATACTGAAAAAACCCTCAGATATATAGAAAAATTAATCAACAAATCATCATATATTTATAAAATATGCTTATATATATATTAAATATATTTATAAAATGGAATACTACTTAAGAAGAATAAGCTACCATATTCTCTACACTAGGGGTGAGTTCCTCAAATAGTCTGTGAATACATACATAAAACTGTGCAATTTGTTGATTTTCATGTATAGGAAATTATACAATATGTAAAACTAATTTATGTGATAGATATCAGAAAGTAGCTACCTGGGACAGGTGGAAGGGGGATTGTAACTGTCATCAAAGAAGGAGGACTGATAGAAATCTATAGTGACTGGAGGGATGGTTATACATTTCACAATTTATCAAACTGTACACTAAAAATCTGTGCATTTTATTGCATGTAAGTTGTACCTTAATATTTTTTTAAAAGTATTGGGTAAAATAAAACAAAAAAGGTTTAAAGCATTTCAAGCTTTGACTTTATTTAGTCACATTTCCAGTCAAGTTTTGTTTAAAAAGACTCTTAGAAACAGTTTGAAAGATCAACTGTAAAGCATACCAATGGATCTTTTCTCTGCTAGTCTTTTCTCTGGTCCAATCAATAGTGATTATATGCTAGGGTTGTAATAAATGGTTTCTAAGATATAAGATGTGCTCTTCACATGTTTTAATACTTTATAAAACTTGCCATAACTATGTGAAAGGATCTTGAAATTCCAGAATGCCTTTTTTATGGAAAGTTCATTTTCTGAATAAAAGAAATCTTTCTGGTTTATAGGCACTCTCATTTAGTCTCTCTTCCTGCTATTTGTCTGACCAGGTCAGTATAATTCAAAACTGTAAAAGCAGGTTTTATAGATTATATCTTTCTTCCTTGTGATATATAGGAAATGTAGATGTGTTTGCTCTCAAGCTAGTATTTAAACACTACATATTCATGAGTGTATTCATAGTCCTGTGTAAAGTCACTTAGGTAAAAGCTCTGACTTCTGGGATTTCATAATCTAAGATAAATAATAAATATTCAAAACTACTTATAAATGAAGGTGTGAACATAAAATTGAAAGTTTACCAAAACAACATAGCTTAACAAAATCATTTTGGGCTTTATTCCTGGGAATTCCTTGGTCATGGAAAGTAGTGTTTTAATGTGCCTGTTTTTTAGTTGCTTTTGGCAAAAACAGAACTAAAAACAAAACAAAAACCCTAACTTGTATAATTACTCCAGTTTCATAATTTTTTCTTGTATTATAGCCCAGTCATATAATTATTACTTAGTTTGTTCTAGGTATAGTTCTTAAAAGTTTACATGCACTCATTTTTAAAATTCTCATACCAAATCCTCATTGGGAGATTTCATTGTCTCCATCCTAAAGATTTGGAAAGTAAGGAAGAAAGAAAGAAAGAAAGAAGATGATATTATTCACCTACAGTAGAGCACAGTAGGTGAAATATTGCATAATGAATATATGCAGTATAGTTCAAAATATTGAACTACACTCAGTATTTTATAATAACCTATCCTATAAGGGAAAATAATCTGAAAAGAAATACATATATATATGTGTGTGTGTGTGTGTGTGTGTATATATATATTTTTTTTTTTTTTCTGAATCACTGTGCCATACACCTGAAACTAATATGATGGTGTAAATCAACCATGCTTCAATAGAAATAAAATTTTAAACAGTATCTTATCTTCTTTCAAGGAGTACTGGGGTAAATCTAATACGTAAATTGTAGTTTGCTCAGGCTGCTCTAACAAAATACCATAGACTGGATGGCTGGCTGAACCAACCTTTTTCTCATAGTACTGGCGGCTGGAAATCTGAGATTAGTGAGCCAGCGTGGTAGAATTATGAGAAGGCCCTCTTCCTGGCTTGCAGATGGTTGTCTTCACATAGAGGACAGAGGTCAAGAGGTGGCTGGGTCCCTCCTTATAAGGACTGAGTCTTATCATGAAACTCCACTCTCATGACCTCAACTAAACCTAATTACCTTCAAAGGCCCCCCTTCCAAATGCCAGCATATTAGAGTTTCAACATATGAATTTTAGACTCAATATTTGTGATAAAATTTCTGCATTTGAATGCTACTTTGGTGAATATGGGTCTGGTCATTTTAAAACTACCCTCTAAAATTGCTATGTATGTGCTAAGTCACTTCAGTCATGTCCTCCTCTTTGCAATCCTATGGATGGTAGCTCTCCAGCTCCTCTGTCATGGGATTCTCCAGGCAAAAATACTGGAGTGTGCTGCCATGCCTTCCTTCAGGGGATATTCCTGACCCAAGGATGGAACCCACATCTCATATGTCTCCTGTGTTGGCAGGTGGGCTTTTTGTTTTTGTTTTGTTTTTTTTACCACTAATGCCATCTGGGAAGCCCTAATCTCTAAAAATAGCTTTGAGTAAAAAGATGTTGGGCTTCCCCCATGGCTGACAGAAAAGAATCCGCCTGCAGTGCAGGAGACCTGGGTTGAATCCCAGGGTTGGAAGATCCCCTGGAAGAAAGCATGGCAGCCCACTCCAGTATTCTTGCCTGGAGAAATCCCCATGGACAGAGGAGCCCGGTGGACTAAAGTCCATGGTGTCGCAAAGAGTCGGACAGGACAGTGACTAAGTACAGCACAAAAAGATGTTATTACATGAAAGAGAGATACCTAAGCAGACATATAAAAGTCATAACTTTTAGTGTAATTGATTTGTATTTAGTGTATCTGGGATGATGGGAGATTTTTTTATGGCTCGACTTCTAAAAACATACTTCTCATGCCTTATAGTGTCAGAGTAAGTATTTAACCATTGTTTAAAAATAATTTTAAGAAATGATTTTTTGCCTATGGTCTGAATGTGAGATTCTACTGAAGTTTCTTTTTCTTCAAAGGTACACAGTAACTTGCCTTAAGTATTATATAAACCCCTCCAAATGTTCCTGAGACTGCTTTTATTTTTGTACCACATTCACGATTTTTTTTTTTTTCACATTCACGATTTTTAAACTGATGCCATATGAACACCTTTTATCTTTCCTGTGATTTAACATTTTAATTACTAGTAAGAAATAATTGTTACTACTAACTTGACATGTAGGACTGTAGCTTTATGTTATTTTTGTTCTGGCAAAAAAAAATATCATCAAGGTTAAATTTATAATATTCTACCTCAGAAATATCACTAAAATATCTGTGATAATTTGTCTTTATAAAAAATTTGTATTTTAAAGTTACTCACATACTTGATTGATATGTGATATTCACATTTTAGAAGTGAATGAGAATATGTTATAAATATTACACTGAATAAATTTTAGCAGTTAATTCATTCTGAATGAAAAAGAGCCCAAGGTCTTTAGCTGATTGATATATCCTAAGATACAGTTTGTCTGTCCTGTGAATGATTTGGACCCTCTGTGTCATGGAGGCACTGTAATGTAGTGATTATGAGCATGGTCTCTGGAATCCAACTGTCAGAGCTAGCTTGTACATTTACTATATCTGCAAATAGCAAGTAATTTAGCTTAGTTATGCCTCACTTTCTTCATCTGGAAAATGAACATAAACGAGATAACCTCAGAGGATTGTTGCAAGTATCAAGTTAGACAGTACCCACAATGTGCTTAGAAGAGTTCCTGGCATAGACTGGCCCCACAAGAAGTGTTAACTCTTACAATGATTCAAAACTGACTGAATAACTTGTCCTTTGTAAGGTGTATCACTAAGTTAAAAATAGTTAGACGAAATATCAACAAAGGTGAACCAGTCCCATTTTAAAACTAAAGACTATATTTTACTTAGAATGTTGGACTTCCCTAGTGGTCCAGTAGTTAAAAAGCTGCCTGCCAGCCAATGCAGGAGACACAAAATATGCATTTTCAATCCCTGTGTCAGGAAGATCCTGTGGAGAAAGAAATGGCAACCCACTCTAGTATCCTTGCCTGGAAAATTCCATAGATGGAGCAGCCTGGTGGGCGGCAGGCCAGGCTACTTCTCTGCAAAGAGTCAGATATGAATGAGGACACATGCACACATAAATCTTTACCTTTAGGTTCATGAAATGTTAATTAATATTAATAGTAATATTACTTACATTAAATTCAAGAAATATAAATATCTTAAATTCCCAGTACACTGGGATATCAGAAATAAGGTGCTAGAATTGTTAGAATGAGCAAACAATGGGAATTTGTCTGAAAGGAAGATACCAGCATGTAAAATAATTTAGGGGAGTCATTTCCCAATGAAATGAACCAAGGAAGAATAGCATAGTCTTTGTTAGGTAAGAGGGAGTCAAGGGCAGAAGGAAAGGCAATCAGGAGATGGAAGACCTGTAGTATTTGTCCTTAGTGCTATTTTATTTTGCCTTAATGATTTGAGTGAGTAGTCTTGGAACTGTACATTGGTAATTCCAGAATAGAAATCTTGACATTACATCAGTTTGAACCTTGCCTTCTATTAGAAGCTCATTCTGACTGGTCCCTGCCCCTCATCTCCATCTCCTCTTTGGAGGTGTCCCTCCTTAATGTCTCACAGTGGCCACTGAATATCCTGTCAGCTTATCAAGTTGATCCTTTGTTTATCTCTTCTAATAGGACATAAGTTCATGTCTCTTAATTGTTGTTGGAGAGCCTGGGAAGTATCACATTATCTGGAACATAGAACCACTTGAGCAATGCTATTGAATGAACACAAATTATTTCTTCTCAAACGAACATAACTTGTGCTTTCAGGTCATGGCCTTAAGAGGACAAACAATACAAAGGTAGGTATGTGGTTATTAACACTTGCAGGCTTTACTGACTTTGTGAACAAAAAAAGTTATCCTTCTGTGAGGTAATCTGGGGGAGCATCCATGCCCTCTATTAATACCTGAAACATTAAAGTTCCATTCTTTGGATTCAGATAATGGATGTTGGATTTTTAGACCTTTGTCAAAATGTAAGATGAGAAAGTGTATACTCTAATCCTTTTTCAGCTTAACACTTCAGAGTTTAGTTCTGGCAGTTAATGCCTCAGCAAGGATCTGCAGAAATGAGGTGGCAGTCAGAGTGAGGTATGTTTGCATGAGTGTGTGTATATGTGTGCGCATTTTAAGTAGGGGGATGCAATAGAGAGCAGTGTTACCTGGCACCAGAGAGAGTACAGGCATCCAGACATAAGATACAGGAGGATGCCAAGACAACTTTCACATCCTCCACAGGTTAGCTCAATCATGGCCTTGCTTCCAAGTTCTCTCCTCTGTATGAACTGTGTATGAATTCACCTTTTGAGTTAAAGTATTTGGTTTTTCAAGTTTGACAGAAAAAAAAATTATTCATCTTTCTTACCTCAGCCTCATCTTTTTAGACATCATTATCATATCTAGATATAAAATCTTTCTCTTACCAGCCCTTGGTCTCATGGCTCCACTTAATTACAAGAATTTTTTCAAGGAATGTTTCTGTCTTTAAATCTAATATGAATAGAAGCAAATTTGCTCTTTTTCTTGCCAAATAAACTTTTTGTCAAACCACTCAGATCTGTACATTGATGTTCCCAATTCCTTTCTCTCACCTCTTATATCTAGTATTATGTCTTTTAAAATATTATGTCCTTTAAAAATAACTCTTGATTTCCCTCTTCTTTACAGTTCTAATTAATTGCCACTATCCTCAGACTGCACACCCAAGTGCCCCCATAACCAGAGGAATTGAGTAATATTGTCCATGTAAAAGAAAAATCCATAGCTTATTCACATTAAAAAAAAATCAATGTTTTTCGCAAACAAAACATACTGGAAAGCTGATTTGGCTCTCAGGGGTTCCATTTTGTGGAAATAGTCCATTGTACCCATTTACAGAGACTGCTTCCTGAGTTTGTGCCTTGTGTGGATGCTCAGGGTCCCACTCTTAGAAAAAATTCACATTTAGAAAGACTTCAGATCTCACCATCTTGAAATTATTTATGTTTTGAACAAGTTAAAACCCGCAAATTAAGTAGGTGATCCGTCCTGTTCAAGGTCATTATCATCCTCTACCCGAATTACTGAAACATCATCTCAACTGTGTCCCTAAAAGTGAGGTTTCTGTCCTAAAGCCATCCTATGTAGAGCTATGGGACTAATTTTCCTAGACACCATTTTATCATTCTGGCCTCTGTTATGTAATTTATGATCTAAGCTCTTCTGCCTGGCACCAATCTCCCTTTAGAACTTGGCTTTTCTCTATATGATCTTGCTATTTCTAACAAGAATTCTCTACTCTAGTTAGGCTGGTCTCACCTTTATCACTAGTTAGTGAATCTTGACTCCATATTAGAGCTCATGGTTTTGGTTAAATCTAAAAATGTGATCTTTTTTCCTGCATATCCAGAACTATCTTTTACTGGTTAGCCCCAGTTCTGGCTCATCCACAAAATCTTCCAAATTATTCTCATCCTTAGGCATTTAACCTATCTCTGACTTTCTCAAATATTTTATCTGCACTACACTAACTGGCATATGTGTTATCAAATATCAATTTACATGAGAATCCCAATCTCAGAGGAAATTCTCCAGGAACCTGCATTTTAAATAAACACACAAGTAATACTGACACAGAGAATTCAAAAACTATAGCATGAGATCCAGATTCTATAAGCTTTTAGTGTATGTTTCATGACTTGGTTCTTGTCTGTCCATTTATAAGCACTATACATGCAGTCCCTATAATTCTCAACACAATGCAAAATTTGCAAGTACTTTTTCATTTGATAATATCTTAATATTAGAAATATTTGGTAAGATAAGAACGTTCTTGAAAATCTCAGTTCACCTAAAATTCAACTGAAACTCCTTTCAGAGACTGTACCTAAATGATGAAACACAGTTTTCTGATTCATACAAAATAGAGCTAATGAAAAAGATCTTTAGTGTTTAAAGAATACTCAGTAGCTTTGGGGAAATATCTTGATGCTTTAAATATGTTAATTAAAATCTTATGGATTAAAGTCCCATTGAAATATATACATGGACTAGTACTTGGCAAACTGTCTTCCAGATTTGCCACTTTTAAAATGCCTGGAAAAAACAGTTCAAGATGCTTTGGCAAAATTCAAGCACCAGTGAATTGTCCAGTTTCTTGTTGGGGAATACTATTTGCCAATATTATATTCTTCACATGTGGTCTTTATCTGTAGTCAATATACTAAGTACAATAAACCTATCCAAGTGGTTACTGAAGAGCCCATAAAGTCTGTATATTTTTACTTCTTTACTTTTTTTACTTCCTTCTTCACTTTTAAAAATCTGTCTTTCTAGAAAAATTGAGTGCATGTGAAAAAATGTAGAGCATCAAGTAGAATGTTAGACTCAAGTTTCTGCTCCAGAACATGCAACAGGTGGCCCTGCCATAAGGCATACATATGGCTGAGACATAGTAGCACCATGAATTCTGCTCACAGAAATGCGTCTTGTAACCAAGGGGGAATAGAGTCTCTGGTGTTGTGACCAGACTGGTGAATCTTCTTACAGCAACAGATGCGATGGGTTATCACAAAATCTTAGAGGTGAAAAGATGTCTATTCTAGTCCACTCTTCTCTCCAATAAAAAAATTTCTCCTATGACATTCTTATCTGATTGAGTACTTCAAATTAACTAATATAAATAAATCCTTAATCCTGTATGTTGAATATTACTATATTGCTTTGCATAAGATGAATCTAAGTCTCTTATTATGTACATGTTATTGATTATTTGCATAGATAGTTTTTTCTATGCAACTGCAGTTAATTGAATATCCATGTATATTTATTTTAAAAGATATGATTATACATATATCTGTATATATCATTTAGAAGCAAACAAAATTTTATATTTTCAACTGCTTACTTTTAAAGAATAATCTTTCTCCTGTTGTACACGTTTTTCACCAACCTGTAGGGCATCTTCATTTTTCTCACTTCAAGGGAAGTGGCCATGTGTGCTGTTAAAATCTGTTGTCTTCATATCACTGTTTATTGTCTACATTTGAATACTATATTATATAGTCATCTAAATTTAAACAGGCATGGTTTCATTTGTTTGACAATCATAGTCACCTATACTCTATATCTACTTTTTTAATATGTTAGTTTTAATAAGTATTGAGGTGTTAATTGTTGTTGTTCAGTCGCCAAGTCATGTCCCACTCTCTGTGACCCCATGGATTGTAGCATGCCAGGCTTCCCTATCATTCACTATCTCCCTGAGTTAGTTCAAACTCATGTCCATTGAGTCAGTGATGCCATCCAACCATCTTATCCTCTGTTGCCTGCTTCTCCTCTTGCCCTCAGTCTTTCCCAGCACCAGGTCTCCTCCAGTTCATCGACTTTCTGCATCAGGTGACTAAAATATTGGAGCTTCAGCTTCTGCACCAGCCCTTCCAATGAATACTCAGTGTTTATTTCCTTTAGGATTGACTGGTTTGATCTCCTTGATGTCCAAGGGAATCTCAAAAGTCTTCTCCAGCACCACAATTTGAAAGCATTAATTCTTTGGTGCTCAGCTTTCTTTATGGTCCAACTCTCACATCCATACACGACTACTGGAAAACTATAACTTTGACTAGATGGACCTTTGTCGGCAAAATAATGTCTCTGCTTTGTAATATGCCGTCTAGGTTGGTGGTAGCTTTTCTTCCAAGGAGTCAGTGTCTTTTAATTTCATGGCTGCAGTCACTGACCACAGTGATAGTTTTACTGTTTTAAAGTAGCCATCTCAGACACTTCAAACCAAAATTTCCCTTGAAGTCTGTTAGTGTAAGTCAATAGAGAAAATATGACAGTGTACTTCTTAGCAAACATTTTAATCCAGTTATATTATGCTGAAGTAAGTATATTACATTTAAATATATTACAATGAAGGATAGCTGGTAGCTTTTTTTTTCCAAGTTGTTTATTCATTTATTTTTAGCTATGCTGGGTCTTCATTACTGTGCAGGTTTTTTATAGTTATGGTGAGCAGGGGCTGCTCTCTAGTTGCAGTGCTTGGGCTTCTCATTGCACGATTTCTCTTTTGACAGAGCACAAACTCAAGGACATGGGGACTTCAGTAGTGACAGTACTTGGGCTCGGTAGTTGTGGCTCCCAGGCTCCCAGGCTCAATAGTTGTGACCCATGGGCTGAGTTGCTCCACATCATGTGAGATCTTCCTTGATCAGGGATTGAACCTGAGTCTCCTGCATTGGCAGGGAGATTCTTTGCCACTGAAACAGCAGAGAAGCCCCTAGTGTCTGGACTTACTGAGGTTCAGGTTCTTTATATCTCATCCCAGAAAGAATTCAGTGAAAGACAAAGTGATAAGGAAGAAGTGGATGCTATTCAGAGAGAAACACACTCCACAGACAGAGTGTGGGCCATTGCAGAGGGCAAGTATGGCTGTCGACAACAGAATGTTCTTTTAATAAAGAAAAAGATGTGGAAAAAAAAAAGCATAAGGAGAGATGACAATCAGGGAGCCCAATTCTCCCTGGTACCCTTGTCAAATATAGCTGTCTTTCCTATAACATGTTAGTAACATGGTGCTCATTAACTCTTTCAAACCACTGAGGTTTATATTTAAGTGCATTTTTTAAATGCATTTCTCTTTCAAAACTTGTTAAATTTCCAGAGAGTTTTGGAATTCTTAATGAAAGTGTTAGTCATTCAGTCATGTCCTCCTCTTTGTGACCCCATGGACTGTAGCCCACAAGGTTCTTCTGTCCATGGGATTCTCCAGGCAAGAATACTGGAGTGGGTAGCCATTTCCTTCTCCAGGGGATCTTCCCAACCCAGAGATGGAACCTGGGTGTCCTGAACTGCAGGCAGATTCTTTACCCTCTGAGCTATTGGGGAAGCCCTATGGAATTCTTTACTCTGTCTTTAATTGTCTGGATATCCATTTGTCTGATGACAAAGGCCTACAGAAAACGATTTTTTTGAGGTTCTTTTGGAATTGCATTATTATCTCAGCTGCCCAAGGAGGAATAGTAAATTATAAGCTCATTCTCTGGTAGCTTTCTCACTCACAAAGTTCAGTTCAGTCACTCAGTCATGTCTGACTCTTTGCGATCCCATGGACTGCAGCATGACAGTCTTCCCTGTCCATCATCAACTCTGTGTATCTTATTGTCCATAAATTTTCATTTTACTCCTTTACTTTCAGGATTCTCTTCTATTGCTACCGGAGCTTTAGAATTCACTGCTTCTTTCCTCATTGTCCATTCCATTTGTGGCTTCCTCTGATAGAAAAAGAAATGAATGACTAAAAAGAACGTCTTTCAAAAACTGAGAAAGAGCCTAATTATAGCTCTCATTTTATAACTTCAGCCATTAAATAATATAATCACCTAATGCAAAGTGCAAAATTTGCAGAAAACTTGATGGTTCTTACTTTTTCCACACTAGGAGAGAATAGTAAATGGACAGTGCGGTCTTTTAGTTATCCTTTATTTATTCACTTTAGTCCAGGAAGAATCAGTTATATACAAGGCCAGCGAACTACAGCTCTTGAGTTATACTAAGCCTGCCCTTTTTTTTAAGGAAAGATTTATTGAAATGTAGCCATCCCTATTCATTTACAATTGTCATGCCTTCTTCCTACTACAGGGCTGAGTAGTTACTCCAGTGACCTTATGACCAAAAGTATTTATTATTTGACCCTTAACAGAAAAAGTTTTTCAACTCCTGAATCACATCAAGCCTTGTTTTAAAAAGACTTTGCCATGACTTGAGCAAGGTGGTACTTTAATATATTTGCAAAATTTAGGGAATTTTTCCCTTATTTTTCCCCATAATTTAAGGTAATAATATTTCTTGTTTTTGTAATCAATGCTGCTAAATAATATATCTTATTACATTTATACAGAGGCTTTTTCTTTGAAGCAACTAATTTTGAATTTAAGTTAATTCATGCAGATATAATCATAGTTAAATATTTTTGTCATTATACCTTTCTTGGCTTTCTCCTTTTCTTCAGTATTACTTGATTTTTTTCACGTTGGTTCACCAATAAATGATGTGGTCAGTGGTAATTGAACTGATTATCAAGAATGCGATATTTGCAATAATTTATCACTAGTGAATAAACTAGACTCTAACATTTCTTAAAGTTATGGACACTTATCAATTTGTAGAAAACTATAGCTGTCCATTTTCAGCTAAGTCATTCTGAGGTATATTCTAAATGCAAATTCTTAGTAGATTAGTTTTGATATTAATATTAAAATTATTTGTTCTCCATTTTTTATACTTATAAGTGTAGATTCATGTGTGTTTGAGAAAGATTTATAGCAATACATTCCTTTAAATATCAACTAGTTCAGTAGGTTAGAAATCTATTGATAGGCAAGTTTCCCACTGGAGAAGACTTTTCTAAGTGTCATTGGATCCCTTTGAGGAAGAAAATTTGCCTTATTTCCTTAAGTGGCTTTCTAGTATAGAATGCTGGCTAGAGTGGAATGTATTGGTTTATATTTTGTTTATTGTCATTCCTTGCATGCGTGCTCAGTCGCTTCAGTTTTGTCTGACTCCTTTGCGACCACATGGACTATTGCCTGCCAGACTCCTCTGTCCATGGGATTCTCCAGGCATGAATACTGGAGTGTGTTGCCATTCCCATCTCTAGGGGATCTTCCTGACCCAGGGATCAAACCCATGTCTACTGTGTCTCTTGCATTGCAGGCTGATTCTCTACCACTGAGCCATCAGGGAAGCCTTATTATTCCTATTTGATAGTAACTTATTTGCAAATCACCAATACGTATGTGATCACCTCTGTTCATTCTAGTTCCATGGGACTTCTACTCTTGATAATGCTCCATGTGAACTTAAGAGATGACTAGCAGTCACTACTGGAGAAGGAAATGGCAACCCATTCAGTATTCTTGCCTGGAGAACCCTAGGGACAGAGGAGCCTGGTGGGCTGCCGTCTATGGGGTTGCACAGTGCCAGACACGACTGAAGTGACTTAGCAGCAGCAGCAGCAGTCATTACAGTTAAGTTAATGTATAACTTGTCATCAGCTGTATAATTCTAAAGGCTGTATATATTCATTAGCATTATTTTTCAAAAACTGAACAGTACAAATTAACTTTTCTATGAAGCCATTGATATGGACTAATAAAATTATAATTACTTATTAATAACACACTGAGAACATGTTATGGGCCATGTAATATGCAATATGTTCCTCAGAGTTATGGTGTAGACTGTTATAGTTGGTGCTCAGATTGTCTCTGCTACCTAGATTTTATTATCTTTAACATTTGGAGAAAGAGTCTTGGAGAAGATGAATAGCTAAGGTCTTGAAGTTAGGGGATATTAGACCCAAGGATCGAATCTGGTTATTAGATATATTTTATTTGCAAAAAATAAACTTTAATAAAAGGTTCACAACTCAAAGATTTGTAAGTTGAATGTATAATCTCATGAAATAATAGAACTGGAAACTATTCCTTAGCAATCATCAAGCTCTCTGTGCAAATAATTGATACCAGTCTCCATGATTCTGGTTTTATTTTCATTGTTCAAGGTCCTTCTCCCATTTTAGATTTTAGTTATGTATTTTATTCATTTATCTATAGTCCCAACACTCGTATTCTTTCCATTCATATTCATAGGCAATTAATTTCATGTATTTTGTGTAATGTGTATATATATATATATTTTATATATGTAGTTTGGTTTTATTTACATAGATTTTTTAAAGTTAGTAACACTTGAATAAAAACTCTTATTAAAGTTTTTATAAAAATGTGGTTAGAATATGGTATTTAAAAAGATATAAAATGTATTATAGAAAACTGATACTAAATATGCAGATGAAGTGCCATATACTGTGATAGGGAAATTGGAAAAATATAGAGATGCTAATTCTTCAAATTTTGTGTGAAAATGATAGCTTCCATATGCTGAAATTGTTGAAGTCTATTGGAAACATTTAAAAAATGAAAGAAAATATTGAATATATTATTGAAAACATGTAAAAGTGTATAGTCATGTTTCAAAACAAGGAAAAAAATCTCTGTAAACTTTAAATAGAAAGGACATCTAAATAAGTCTTACCCAGCCAGACCTCCTGCTAGGAGCTAGCATACTCTCTGACCCAGTGGTCAGAATCATCTCAATGACCTGGATAACCATGATGGTGTGATCACTCACCTAAAACCAGACATCCTGGAGTGTTAAAGTCATGTGGGCCCTAGGAAGCATCACTATAAACAAAGTTAGTGGAGGTGATAGAATTCCAGCTGAGCTATTTCAAATCCTAAAAGATGATGCTCTAAAAGTGTCAAAATCAATATCCAGCAAATTTGCAAAACTCAGCAGTGGTCACAGGACTAGAAAAGATCAGTTTTCATTTCAACCACGAAGAAGTGCAATGCCAAAGAATGTTCAGACTACTACACAATTGCACTCATTGCACACGTTAGCGAAGTAATGCTCAAAATTCTCCAAGACAGGCTCCAACAGTATGTGAACCGAGAACTTCTGGATGTTCAAGCTGGATTCAGAAAAGGTAGAGAACAAGAGATCAAATTGCAAACATCCAATGGTTTATAGAAAAAGAAAGAGAATTCCAGAAAAACATCTACTTCTGCTTCACTGACTACACCAAAATCTTTGACTGTGTGGATCACAGCAAACGGGAAAATTCTTAAAGAGATAGAAACACCAGACCACCTTACCTGCCTCCTGAAAAACCTGTATGCAGGTCAAGAAGCAACAGTTAGAACTGGTCATAGAACAATGGGCTGGTTCCAAATTGTGACAGGAGTATGTCAAGGTTATATATTATAACCCTGCTTATTTAACTTATATGCAGAGTACATCTTGCAAAACGCCGGGCTGGATGAAGCACAAGCTGGAATCAAGATTGCCGGGAGAAATATCAATAACTTCACATATGCAGATGACACAACCCTTATGGCAGAAAGTGAAGAGGACCTAAAAAGCCTCTTGATGAAAGTCAAAGAGGAGAGCGAAAAAGTTGGCTTAAAACTCAGCATTCAGAAAACTAAGATCATGGCATCTGGTCCCATCACTTCATGGCAAATAGATGGAGAAACAATGGAAACAGTGAGAAACTTTATTTTCAAAGGCCTCCAAAATCACTGCAGATGGTGATTGCAGCCATGAAAGTAAACGATGCTTGCTACTTGAAAGAAAAGCTAAGACCAACCTATACAGTGTATTAAAAAGCAGAAACATTGCATTGCTTTACTGACAAAGGACCTTATAGTCCAAGCTCTGGTTTTTCCAGTAGTCACATATGGGTGTGAGAGTTGGACCATAAAGAGGGCTGACTGCCGAAGAACTGATGCTTTTGAACTCTGGTGTTGGAGAAAACTCTTGGACTGCAAGAGGATCAAACCAGTCAATCCGAAAGGAAATCAACCCTGAGTATTCATTGGAACGACTCATGCAGAAGGTGAAGCTGCAATACTTTGGTCTCTTGGTGTGAAGAACCAAGTCATTGGAAAAAACCCTGATGCTGGGAAAGATTGAAGACAGGAGAAGAAGGGGGTGGCAGAGGACTAGATGGTTGGATGGTATCACCAATTCAATGGACGTGAGTTTTAGCAGGCTCTGGGAGATGGTGAAGGACAGGGAAGCCTGGTGTGCTGCAGTCCATGGGGTTGCAAAGAGTTGGATGAGGCTGAGCAACTGAACAGCAGCCACAGCTTCCTCCCTGAAAGGGAACAGATTAGCTAGTGCCTCAGACAAGTGGTTCATATGGTAAAGAATCTGCCTGCAATGCAAACAACCCAGGTTTGATCCCTGGGTCTGGAAGATCCCTTGGTGAAGGGAATGGCTACACACTCCAGTGTTCTTGCCTGGAGAATTCCATGGACAGAGGAGCATGCCGGGCTACGGTCAATGGGATCTCAAAGGGTGAGACACCGCTGTTTGACACTTTTACTTTCAGAGAGGAATGGAATCAATGCTGGGCTTCCAAGTGTTTTGCTGGGAAGAAGATGAAGATAGCAATTAACACTGGGGTCTTATCATGAACATAGAGTTACATATTTTCTAAAAGAAAGAGTACATTTAACTTAAAGTTGTGGGAGAATAAAATACTTTTCATCTCAATTAACCAGAACACAGAAAATGTTTTCTTTTAAATTTCAAGAAGGAAGCATAGTTAAAATAAAATGCAAAATAATATGACAGAAATAAACTCAAAATTTCAGTAATCACTCATTGTAAAGAATATCAGATTAGATTAAAAGAAGTGAAATCCAAACACAGACAGTTATTGATGAAGCAATTGTGGTTTCTCAAGAACACAGAAAGTTGTCAGCTCTGCCAAAGTACAGGATGTAGCAATATTCCCTAGGGGAGTCAATGGTTCAGGTTTCTGAGATCCTAATCTGACTCAAGAGTCAAGCAAGGTGAAGGTGATTACATCAAGTCAACAAGAAAGAGAACTGTCTTCTTTAGCTTCAGCTTTAGGTGTACTGAGCTAGAGTGGTTCTGTCTATGGGATAGATTGAATATATTTGATGGGCCACCTTATTTGGAGCAGGTGGTACTTTATGTATTTTCTATTATCTCTCATAACATTCCTGTAGATGCTTTCTCACCTTACGGCAGGTTTTTTGCAAAGGTATTTAAAAGAAGACTTTTTGGAGTAAGCTTTTAAACTTTTTATGGCTTCACATTGTTGAGCCCTTACATTTAAAGTAAAATTTGGCTAAATGTAATGTTATAGCTCCAAAGGTCTTTTCTTTAGAAACTTTACAAATAAGCCCCCAAGTCTTCTTGTCTCTAGTATCTCTGTTGAGAAGTTTGCCATCAATCTAATTATGTCTTCTCTGATTTTCTGTATGCTTGTGTTATACTCTAATCTGTCTAGATGTGGGTTTTTCTGTCTATTCTGCTTGACATTGTATCTCATCAATAATAGACATTCATCCTTTATCTTTTAAGTCTTTGAAATTCTGTCATTTTTTTTTCAAACATTCTCTCTGATCCTTTTTTAAAAAAATCTTTTTCTATTATTCTGGGTGTGTTATAACTTTGCCACTTCTACTCTTACGCCCCACATCTGTTAACATTTCATTTATATTTTCAATTTTGCCTTTCCTGACTGCCTTCTACAGCTTTATCTTCCAGCTCTGAAACTTACTCCTTGGCTCTTATCTTGTTTCCACTTAGCTTATATAGGGTTCTTTATTTCAACTATCATAATATTTAAGCCTGTGTGCCCTCTTCATGACTGTTCCTTCTTCAGCTTATCAGTAGCTCCACAGATATAATCTTCAAACAATCCTTGACTGCTGTATTAATTCTAGTTTATCCAGTATAGTATATAGTATTTTGTTGTTTCTCTTATATTTTGGTTGTACACTTCTATGTCTGACTATTTTGTCTGTAAGATTATTTCCCATGAGAACATCAGTGTTTTTCACTAGGATTGTAACGGGTAGCTGAAACTCCAATATTTTGGCCATTTGATGTGAAGAACTGACTCATTGGAAAAGACCCCAATGAAAGATAGAAGGCGGGAGGAGAAGGGGACAACAGAGAATGAGATGGTTGGATGGCATCTTCGACTGGATGGACATGAGTTAGAGCAAGCTCCAGGAGTTGGTGATGGACAGGGAAGCCTGGCGTGTTGCAGTCCAAGAGATTGTAAAGAGTCAGACATGACTGAGCGACTGAACTGAATTGAACTGAACTGCAAATGGTAGCAGTGCCAAGCCCTAGCTTGTGAAGTATTTATGGGTTTGGAGGTGAAACATGCCCCCAGAAAATGTTCCCAAAATGCCATAGACCAGGTTTGACTAACTTCTTTTTCTCTCCTCACTAAGTGACTGTTCCTCAGGGAACTTGATTACCCTGCCTGACTCACTGATCTACATTGAAAGAGTTTTCTCTTTCACTGTGTTGCCAGGCTACAGTTTGAAAGTAGGGGAAAAGGAAAGAACATTCATTTAACCAGCTGCTCTTCACTCATCTGTTACCTACTTGGTAAAGGCTGTGTTGACCTGATAATTCTCTTCAGAAGTGAGGTAGCAGGAAGTTATCAGCATAGGAAATATGGCAGAAAAAAGGGCACTGAAAATTCTCCCATCCTATTTCTTGCTGACTCTGACAGCAGGCCTGTCTCTGCCCCTAGCTGCCATTGCTCTTTCTTTGGGACTTAACAACCACTCTCCCCGTCCACTTCCTCATGTATTTCTCAGAGCTTTATTTTAGTTCTTCAGATCAATACACATTTACTTCTGTGAGACTTCTAGGTTGAACTAGGGAAGAAGAGTCAACAGCCTGTGACATAACATTTTTATTAGTTACTGAAAGTCATTAAATACATACATAGACACACACACATACATACACTCATTCAGAAATGGGTCTTGTAGAGTTATTGTGAAATAGAAAAAGATAACTAGAAACAATTTAAATATCTAACTGTGGTTGTACAGTGAGTCAATAATTAGATTACACTAATTTATTGGAACAGCATAATTTAGATATCCAAGTGTTACTATAGATAGATATCAGGAAACATTATTAAAGTAGAAAATATCCAGGTACAGAACATTATTATAAAAAAGGAAAATAAAAGACAAATATATAATAATGAAGATTTTTTTTGATATCTAATTTATATCTAACTTATATTAACTATGTTGAACTTTTAGGGGAGTGGGGTCTTTATAAAGTGGCATATATTTATTGTAACTTAAAATGTTAAATACATAGATGTATGACTTCTAAATTTTAAAATTTAGTTTGCTAACACCATAAAAGGAAATTAGTTTCATAAAATATATGTTTTCACATATGTGCACAGAGAAATATTTAGATTTTATGTTCTGTAAGAAGGCATTATATAAGATTGTATTCAAACTTTTATGACAAATAGCAAAAATCAAGGAAAGAAAAAATAGAAAAACAGTTTAAAAATGTCATTTAAATGATTATATTGCAACAACACCTGTTTTATTAGAATTTATTAAAGGTTAGTGGAGGCTAATTCATTGCTTTATTTTATTTATATGTTTAAATTCCATACTAAATAACTTATTCATATGATATAAAACTGTGTAGAGGAATAATTTGCATGCTAACATAAATGAGCTAGTGAAAGGTGTCAAGTGATATTATTGAACAGAGCAAAAAGAGATTTCTTGAGATTATATAAACCAGGCATCACTTGTCAGTTCATCTATTTAGAAAAGGTAGACAGAAGGGAAGACAAAAGCCAATATTCAAATTATCTGCGTGATTTGTTCTTTTTGACTACAAATTGTCAGTGTAAGAAGGATGGTGAGAAGAGACAGTAAAATCAAACATCACTTTCATCAGCAGATCAAACTCTCATTTTTAATGGTGTGAGCTATAATAAGCTTTAACAATGGAGCCACACTTACCCTCTCTCGGTTTGTCAGTTTCCATTTTAAAGTATGGTTTTTAATGACCTATCTAGAGATTTATTTTTTAAAGAACATGAATATATTTAGGTGTTTCATCTATCAAAAATTTCCTTTGCTATTCTGTGATCAGACTGTATTGTATAAGTGTGCTGGACCTTGACAAACAGTGTCAGTTCACACTAAGGCTATGTCTACGTGGATAGCAACACATTTCTGAAAAATGTTCCCACTCTAATCTGCAGTCAAATCAATTAGTGCTAGCTTGCTACACGCTGATTCAATCAGAACCTATAATTCATAGTTTTCATGGTAATTTCACCAGTAAAGTTGATGGAGAGCAAGAGTTACAAAAGATTTTTGCAAGTGTTTGCAAACACAAGTAGATACAATAAAATTAAGTTAAAATTCAAATAACTCTAAAGTCAACTCATTTTCTCAAGGAGTGTGTATGGATAGGGGTATAGAAAGAGATTTTTTTCCTGAATAGTTTTCTGCTTCTGCTTCCCAGGTCTTCATTCTTCAAGAGACACATTACTTAGTAACTGCATTAAATTACTTACTTTATTCTAGAACCCTGAGGTTGAATTTTGAGTTTTGAAATATGAATTTAACATAGAGCAAAGCCACCTTGAGAAAGGAGAAAATCTGGCCAATGAGTGAGAGAGTGAGGGCCAGAGAGAGAGAGAGAGAGAGAGAGATTTTGAGATTCCCCGCAAAATATTTAAACAACTGGCCCAGCTTTGTCTGAAGGCAGAAAATTTCTGGACTTTTAAATCTTCAAGTCATCATTACCTACGTGATCACCTAAACCTCTATTTTTCAAAATGCAGAAATATCAGTTTTTCAAAATTTGTTTTGTTTTACTTTCAGGAATTACAAAGAAGGGTGCCTGTGTGCCTCTGAATTAGTTCTGATTACTGCTCACTCACACCAACAGCTAAGGCAGAATCCATGGTCTGAAGCTCTTGTTTCCTTAACGGTGAAGTTCTGAGTTGGAAATATGCTTCTTTTCCGTCACCCTCACCATCACAACAGTGATGACCTGATGAGCTGATAGTTAAGCCAGGTTCCAGAAATGTCTATGGGGCTGTCAATAGAGCACAAAATCAAAATGCTGCCTTTGGTTTTCAGTTCTGGAGATCCGAATCTACATTTTGGGGAATTGTGCAGACAGAGCTGCTGCTTTGGATTTGCACTTGGTTGAGGGTGGGGAAGTTCTGCAGAAGAATTTCTAAATCACCAGCTCCTCGGGTGTTAGTCACACAGCACTTTGACACTCTACTCCTGCTGTCTGGACCAAAGCCTCCAGGACTACCAGTTCTGTAGCGGGACTAGCCTGGAGCAGAAGGTCTTCTTCCAGCATGAGGAGAGCTAGAAGGTGCACTTCAGGGGTGCTGGACTGTTGAACTGGCAATCTGCCACTGTACTCAAGATCTCTGATCAGTTTCATTTCCCTTGTGAAGTCTAAGGACTTATTTGTGTGTAACTGCAATGTGAATGGATGTCTCCTGTAAGGTTGTCTAAATGCTATTCTCTTTTTGGGGAAGCAATTCTTTCAATCCACGTACATGACCCCTTTTCCTCCAGGACATGTGCACACTGCCAACCAGCTCTAGTTAGTTTTGCCATCATCCACCAGAGAATATTGAGAACTGCCACTTGCCTCTAATGCTTTTGGGCAACACATTTGTAATATTTGCCTACATATACTCTGTCACTGTAGCTTTGTCTGGCCTCAGCTTCTTCTTTGTCATTTTCCTCATCTGCCAAGCAGGGGTAGTAATAGTTCCTATTTTGTAGGTGAGAAATAATGAATTAATATATATGAAGAATTTAAAACAACATCTGATATGTAAGAAGTACTCAATTTGTTGTTTCTGTTGTTGTTCAGTTGCTAAGTCCTCTCTGACTCTTTGTGACCCTATGGACTGCAGCATGATGACTCCTCTGTCCTCCACTATCTCCTGGAGTTTGCTCAAATTCATGTCCATTGAGTCAGTGATATTATCTAACTATCTTATCCTCTGCTACCCCCTTCACCTTTTGCCTTCAATCTTTCCCAGCATCAGAGTCTTTTCCACAGAGTCGGCTCATTGTATCAGGTGGCGAAAATATTTGAGCTTCAACTCCAACATCAATCCTTCCAGTGAATATTCAGTGTTGATTTAACTTAGAATTGACTGGTTTGATCTTCTTGCAGTCCCTTGGAAAAGACTTTCAAGAGTCTTTTTACCAACACTAAATTTGGAGAGCATCAGTTCTCTGGTGCTCAGCTATCTGTATGGTCCAACACTCACATTCATACATAACTAACTGGAAAAACCATAGCTTTGACTATATGGACTTTTGTCAGCAAAATTATGTCTGCTTTTTGATACATTGTCTAAGTTGTCATAGCTTTCCTTCCAAGAAGCAAGTGTCTTAATTTCATGACTGTAGTTACTGTCCTCAGTGATTTTGGAGCCCAAGAAAATAAAATCCATCACTGCTTCCACTTTTCCCCTTTTATTTGCCATAAAGTGATGGGAGTGCATGCCATCATCTTAGTTTTTTAATGTTGAGTATTACACCTGCTTTTTCCCTCTCCTCTTTTACTCTCATCAAGAGGCTCTTTTGTTCCTTTTCACTTTCTGCCATTAGAGTTACTATTTTATTATTAGTATTTTATTGGTGTTACAGTTTTTTTTTTTAAATCACTATTGTTAATTCTGAATCACTGAATTCCAAGAGTATCTTAACCCAATGATTTTAGAATTCAGAGTCTGAGAAAAGATCCTACATGATAGTGCTTTATTTGGGAAGAAAAGGTCCAGAAGCAACAAAATAAGAATAAAGACAAAACAAAAACAAAAACAAAAAAAAAGAAAATAAGGGGAGGAAGAAAAGATAGCAATAAAAGAGTTACATACTAAAGAGCGGCAGAAAGCTTCACCAAAAACATAGTGGTTCTCTTGTGACCATTCTTTCTGGAGGGAAACCTTATGAACTGCTCCTCTGAACATTACATTAGGAAAAGAAGAGACAACTGCCTTGGTCAATGTTTCTTATACGTTGTATCAACCCTTCTGGGTTGTACCATCTGTTCCCACCCCACTTTGGACAACTGATAGGGAAACCACCCACAGCAGTAGCAACAGCAGAACAGGTGACAGGACACAGGAGACTTGGTAGGCCAGTAGTAGTCTTCCCCTTCTGGCTTCCAGCCTGTGGCTGGGAACAGCCTGGTGAGCCTGTTTTCATGACTGGGTGTTAAGTGAGTTAAGGGCATTTGAGTTTCAGCTTCAAGGGAAGCCCTAGGGCACAAGGCAAGAAGTCTAGAAGATGGTGATAAAGCTCTGGCATGTTGCTTCCTAGTCTAAGTGACCTGAGGGAATGGGAGCAGCTACCACATTAGTCCTGAGCTGTTAAGCAAGTGGCATTCCATCCCCTCTGTCCTACAGTGGTGACAAAGGAGTCCCCAAAGCCTCCCTTCAGAAAAGAACAAAGCCATTCCAGTGTGGCTACCGGAATGTGGTTCATACCAGACGATCTTCCTGGAGGAACCTAAAAGGACCACACAGAAAAAAAATGGCCAAGGATATCTGGAAAGTCAATGAACTGGATCCAGTAAAATCAGATAAGAGCAACCCACATCACATCTGAACACTGATCGTGATTTTAATTCCCAGTTTTTTGTACCTTTCAATCAAACAAGAGGAGAGGTATTTTCTCTCCCTGAGCTCTCAACTATTGTCCAAAATAACTTTGGGGAAAACCACTTGTGTCAAATACCCAGCTGTGGACTAACAGTTTCATTCAAAGGACTGGGGGCTTTCTGGCCATCCAGATTGATATCTGTGGTCAAATTCCATCAGTGGGTGCAGAATGGTGATTGACAAACTCAAGTCAGTGTGCTTGCAGAAGGGCAGTGCTCAGAAAAAAAAAGAATTGAGCATAGGAGTAGCTTGATCTCTAAATGTGTGAGTTCTTTCTGCTTTCCTTTTTTGCTATCTGCAGCCTTCACAGCACATGCCTCAATTCTTTTAAGGAAACCTACTACTGACTGCACTTTGTCTTGGGTAAAAGCCATAGCAACTGCTATGAAAACAGATGCTTGTGTAATTGTTCCACTGTCCTTTAACTCCATGTGAATTTATCACTTATCAGTGATCACTGTCTCACCTCTGCTCTTCACTCTTGGGATATTTTTATGTTTGTTTGTTTCCTATGAAAAATCCATTCACTTGAAAGATCTGTCTGTTCCTTGTATAAGGTTGTAAGTCTCTGAGCTCTGTGGGGTCTTCCCACTAGACAGATTCCATTTGCATTGCATCTTCTAGAAATCCCTCAATATTCAGGTTTGCCTTTGGCAATGTTTTTGACTTTCCAGAAAATATGGTTTTCTTCTCATTTTTAATATTGATACTGTCACCTTAATAAGATTTAAGAGAGGAAAGGGGTTAAATAATTGTGCTTAATAGGCATCATAATGCAATAAAATCTGATTCATCATTGAAATACAGAAGAAAACTTCTTTAAAGTAAGTGCCCAATAATCAATAAATATGTTGTTAAGAAACTTTCAGTATTGTATTAGTTTCAGGTGTTCCCACAAAGTGATTCAGTTATACACCAAATATATATATTTTCAGATTCTTTCCCATTACAGGTTACTACAAGATACTGAATATATTTGTGCTTTTATAGTAAATCCTTGTTTATCTACTTTATGTGTATTAGTATGTATCTGTTAATTGCATATAACTAATTTACTCTTTTTTTTCCATTTATTTTTATTAGTTGGAGGCTAATTACTTTACAATATTGTCATGGTTTTTGTCATACATTGACATGAATCAGCCATGGAGCTACATGTATTCCCCATCCCGATCCCCCCACCCACCTCCCTCTCCACCCGATTCCTCTGGGTCTTCCCAGTGCACCAGCCCTGAGCACTTGTCTCATGCATCCAGCCTGGGCTGGTGATCTGTTTCACTATAGATAATATACATGTTTCGATGCTGTTCTCTCGAAACATCCCACCCTCGCCTTCTCCCACAGAGTCCAAAAGTCTGTTCTGTATTTCTGTGTCTCTTTTTCTGTTTTGCATATAGGGTTATCGTTATCATCATTCTAAATTCCATATATATGCGTTAGTATACTGTAATGGTCTTTATCTTTCTGGCTTACTTCACTCTGTATAATGGGCTCCACTTTCATCCATCTCATTAGAACTGATTCAAATGAATTCTTTTTAATGGCTGAGTAATATTCCATTGTGTATATGTACCACAGCTTCCTTATCCATTCATCTGCTGATGGGTATCTAGGTTGTTTCCATGTCCTGGCTATTATAAACAGTGCTGCAATGAACATTGGGGTGCATGTGCCTCTTTCAGATCTGGTTTCCTCAGTGTGTATGCCCAGAAGTGGGATTGCTGGGTCATATGGCAGTTCTATTTCCAGTTTTTTAAGAAATCTCCACACTGTTCTCCATAGTGGCTGTACTAGTTTGCATTCCCACCAACAGTGTAAGAGGATTCCCTTTTCTCCACACCCTCTCCAACATTTATTGCTTGTAGACTTTTGGATAGCAGCCATCCTGACTGGCGTGTAATGGTACCTCATTGTGGTTTTGATTTGCATTTCTCTGATAATGAGTGATGTTGAGCATCTTTTCATGTGTTTGTTAGCCATCTGTATGTCTTCTTTGGAGAAATGTCTGTTTAGTTCTTTGGCCCATTTTTGATTGGGTCATTTATTTTTCTGGAATTGAGCTGCAGGAGTTGCTTGTATATTTTTGAGATTAATCCTTTGTCTGTTTCTTCATTTGCTATTATTTTCTCCCAATCTGAGGGCTGTCTTTTCACCTTGCTTATAGTTTCCTTTGTTGTGCAAAAGCTTTTAAGTTTCATTAGGTCCCATTTGTTTATTTTTGCTTTTATTTCCAATATTCTGGGAGGTGGGTCATAAAGGATCCTGCTGTGATTTATGTCGGAGAGTGTTTTGCCTATGTTCTCCTCTAGGAGTTTTATAGTTTCTGGTCTTACATTTAGATCTTTAATCCATTTTGAGTTTATTTTTGTGTATGGTGTTAGAAAATGTTCTAGTTTCATTCTTTTACAAGTGGTTGGCCAGTTTTCCCAGCACCACTTGTTAAAGAGGTTGTCTTTTTTCCATTGTATATTCTTGCACCTGGCACCCTATTCACAAGTGCACGCATACACGTAAACACAAACACACACACACAGAGGCGACATCATTACCAGTTTGGAATATAGGCCAACACTTCCTCATTCACCTAGTCTCAACCTCTGCCTCTCACTTTCACATTCCACAATTCTCTGATCCCAATGTAACTCTGCCCTGGGGAGCCCAATTCTGGTCTTAGTGACTTCCTGGCTCTTCTCTCATTTATGGTGAGACCCTTGGATCAGAGCAGGTCAGCACTGCTCTTCACCACCTGCTCTAAGCAAAGGCCACCCGGCCTTCCACCCAGCCTCAGAGCATTGGGCCTCTGCCTTGCTGCTTTCCCAGCCAGACACAATGTTGCCTACATCCATTCCTTCTCCTGAGGATTAGACACAGTAGGAAGACTATATTAAAACTAACCCTGAACCTAACCAAGAAACCAAATTCAGGGCATAGAATACTAAGAAAGTACCAAAGTATTCCAAATCAAAGAAGAATAGAAACATGAATCTCAAAATTTCAGGTGGGAATTAGGCAATTTTGGAATGAGGCTTGAATTCATTATTTCAGATGGAAGACAGACTCTCTAAGGGCAGACACACTTGGACAAGCAAAGGTTGGAAGATTAATGCTAGCTTAAAACTCAACATTCAAAAAACTAAGATCATGGCATCTGGTCCCATCACTTTATGGCTTTCCTTGGATGGCATAAGTTGTCTCTGTAAATGGCCTACGAGACATCCTGGAGGATGGCTGACTTCCTTGGTGACAGGGCACTGCAGCCATCACGTCCATGAAGCTGACTGTAAGTCTTACAACTCCTGACTTGGGTAACTCCAGACAAGTCTCTGCTGTCTGCATCTGTTTCCTCAGCTTCAAGGGGCAAGGCTCACTTTCCATACAGCCTGAGGCCTGATGATGCTATGTATGTTCTGAAAAGATCCACAAAACACTGTGAGCTCTTCACACACACAAATGGGGTGGGGAGGGAGGTGGGAGGGGGGCTCAGGATGGGGAACACATGTACACCCATGGCTGATTCATGTCAATGTATGGCAAAACCACTACAATATTGTAAAGCAATTAGCCTCCAATTAAAATAAATAAAAATTTTTTAAAAATCGAAAAAAAAAAAAAAGAAACTTTCCTAACCCAGATGAAGTTACACTTTTAATTTCTGGATTTTGCTGCCTGTTATATTTAACATTGACTAACAACTAAGAAAAGTAATAAAATAGTTTGGGTTTTAATTTCTCCTTCATGCACAGAGGGTCTTCCTTACCAGTAGAATCATAGTCAATGAGTGCAAATACATATCATTTCATCACTAATGATTATCATTATGTTTTCGAAGCACAATTCAACAACTGTCTCTTTCTTCATTCACATCTATACCAAAGTATAATTATAAAAAGCCCAAGTTCAATGATCTGAAATAAAAAAAATACAGATTTAATATGGGCAATACTGTAAAAAAATTTTTTTGTAGATCCTTTATACAAGGAAAAGTCATCTTTGCTTTTTGTTTTTATTTGGGATCTGCCCTGCAGTAGACCATGCTGTTTAAAATCTTTTAAATAATAACTTCTGAAAAATCTTTTGGAATGTATTTAGATGATATAACGGTAACAAAATGGATTTAAACACAAAAAATAAGTTTGCATTTAGTTGAAAAACAAAAACTTGCATCTTTGTTGAAGAACTGCATTGATTTTTATTTATTTCAACAAAAGAATTGATTTGGAGAAGTATACTTTGTATTTGTTGCATTTAATATGTTCTAGGAACTATTTATGATAAAATTAGAGCAGAATAAAGTAGCCTGCATGAAGTGGATTGTGTTTTCTGTAGGAATGATTTTGTAATTTCAGGTTGAACTCCAGACCAAGAACTCAAAATTAAATAAACTTTAACAGAGAATAATTAATGGCAAATTATTATTAATCCAAATATTAATATTATAATAAAAAGGTCATGATACATGCATAATACATGTAATTGCATTGAAGGATCTCAAAAACATTTTGATAAGTAAATAAGGCCAGACACAAAGAGCAATATACTATAGGCTTCCACTTATATGAGATTCTAAAAATAAATTGCTATAAAATGGAATTTGGGGAAGATGGAAATGTTCAATTCTAGAGATTGTTCCTTGTTTTACACCTTTAACAAAGTTCATTAAATTGTACATTTAAAACCGGCAAATTTATAGTGTTTAAGTTGCATCTCAATCAAAATAAAAAGAAAATAGAATAAAAATCCCCATGGATGTCTTACAGTCATTCTTACAATAAAGATCAAACCCACTAGTGTATCCTATATATCTGCATTGTTCATTTTGTGTCATCTTGAGACTTACTTACAGTTTCTTTTTAGTTTTTGTCCTATTATACTAGCTGTTTTTCTAAATCATCACATTCCTGTTACCCTGCTGTCCCTCTCCAAATTGGGTAGCCATATGCTGTTAGCTATGCTTGCAGAACTCTTCCCTAACTTTTATCTTCCAGGTCCATCAATTAGTACTCTTTATTTAAGATAAGAACAAAAATCACTTCCACAGGGATCTTCTCTGACCACCTATATTACAACAAATTAGTTCCTTTTATAAAAGACCCTGAAAATCCCCTCCTTTGCCCTAGAATGTTTTTCATAAGTGTAAGTTGTAAACATTTTGTTTTTCTTCTGACAGTTATGTACACTGTACTGCATCCTGACAATTACAATGTAAGACAAGAGGGTTGGGTAATACAAGGCAAGCTAATCAAAACAGATACATTTCTTAAGCACCAAACTTCAGGAGAGATATGCCAATTGGAGGCTAATCTTGGCTCTGTGAAAGGTTCATCCTGAGGCTAAATTGCAGAGAAATCATCTTTTTTCTCCTACCTTCGACCCTGGGGACTATCTATTGGTGGAAATGATAAATAAGTGATAATTCATGAAAGAGGCTGATGAAGATGAAAGAGGAGAGTGAAAAAGCTGCCTTAAAACTCAACATTCAAAAAACAAAGATCATGGTATCCGGTCCCATCACTTCATGGCAAATAGATGGGGAAACAATGGAAACTGACTTTATTTTCTTGGGGTCCAAAATCACTGTGGATGGTGACTGTAGCCATGAAATTAAAAGACACTTGCTCCTTGGAAAAAAAGCTATGACAAACATAGACAGTATATTTAAAAGCAGAGACATTACTTTCCCAATAAAGGTCCGTCTAGTCAAAGCTATGGTTTTTCCAGTAGTCAGGTATAGATGTGAGAGTTGGACTGTAAAGAAAACTGAGCACTGAAGAATTGATGCTTTTGAATTGTGGTCCTGGGGAAGACTTTTGAGAGTCCCTTGGATTGTAAGGAGATCAAACCAGTCCATCCTAAAGGAAATAATCCTGAATATTCATTGGAAAGACTGATGCTGAAACTGAAACCCCAATACTTTGGCCACCTGATGCGAAGAACTGACTCATTGGAAAAGACCCTGATGATGAGAATGATTGAAGGCAGGAGAAGGGAGATGACAGAGGATAAGATGTTTGAATGGCATCGCAGACTCAATGGACATGAGTTTGAGCAAACTCTGAGGGATGGTGAAGGCAGGGAAACCTGGTGTGTTGCAGTCCATAGGGTTACAAAGAGTTGGACATGACTGAGCAACTGAACAACAACATATAAGAGGCTGAGCGTGAAAGAAAAAGTGGGAGTTAAGAAGAAATAAGTGATAAGGAGCAAAGAATATAGAGAGATCTCTCAGAGAAGAATTTATTTTTTCTGGCAGCAACATGTGCTGGTTATATGGGAGCATCCCCAGAATCAAGAATTGAGGCTTACCCACTGAAGGATCTGAGGCATTGTGATATAGGGGTGTAGAGTCATGTATTTGAATTCTCACCCACTTCTGTATAAAATGGGTATAAGACTCATATCCAAGGAAGCAATTTTTTGGACAGCACATAAGATTTTTCACTTTTGCTTGTCAAACAAAGTTGATGTCATGAAATGTGTTTTCTCCTTTTATAATTTATGGGTAGACTTGAGGTGTTATTTATCTCCCTGAAGATAGGGGACTCAATCTTTCTTGTTTGCTGTGATGTCCTTCACACCTAACACCTTGTTCTGCACTTACCCAATGAACATTATTAAATTAACAAAATTATATTCTAAAGGAATAGATCATTTTTAACACTTCTCAAACTTTGCTTGACTACTCCATGTCTGGATTAGACTATGAATGCTCAAACTTGTCTCACTACTGGGTATTTGAGAAAAGATATGGAGAATCAAAGCAAGCCTGGATTTAGTCCACTATCATTCAATTTTGGTTGTGATTGGTCTATACAAAATCTGTCAATATCAATGCTTAAATATTCAGGAGGCTTATTATGCAAATCAAACAAATATATATCTGGGAATAATTAGGTACTTTATGAAGTAAAGCCTGAAAAGAGAAAGATGAATGATTTGTGTTTTTAATTACACAACCTATATTGTGCTTCGTGGCTAGTTTAGACAGCTTTTTCTTAACTAAAGTGTAAAAATTATATTTTCACTGATATTCATAGAGTTAGATGTTAAAAGTTGGAAATTTTTTTAAATCTGGGGTTGAAGAGATCATAATTTTAAAGGGCATTATTGGAAAAAAACTCTGTGTAGATAAAAAATGGTAAAAAAATAATCAATTTCATAAGATTCTGTCTATTACACTTGCTGTCTCCAGAACACCAGTAAGCTGATAAGGTACTTATTTAAACAGGCAAATCAAACATATAAGTGAACAGTATCAAAGGCAGAGAGAATAGGGTCAAAATTCTAGCAGAAAGGCAAGTGGTGCTTATATTATCAGAATGGAGAAAACTGGGATGGGGTGGGGGGTACAAGGGAGGTTCAGGAGAGTGGGGACACACATATATCCATGGGTGATTCATATTTCAATATGACAAAAACCAGTACAATATTGTAAAGCAATAAATGAATATATATACATGTATATATATATATATAAATATAACAAATTCTGTAGTGGGATTATGAGGTGAAAATATGTTTAGTTTTGTAAAAAACTGTCAAACTGTCTTCTAAAATGCCTGTACCATTTTGCACTCTTATCAGCAATGAATGAAATTTCTTGTTGCTCCACATGATAACCAGCATTTTTTGGTGTTGTCTGTGTCCTGGATTTTGGTCAGTCTAACAGCCCTGTAGTAGTAACTCATTGTTTTTTCTTTAATTTGCATTTTCCGAATGACATACGAATCCAAAGGCAAAGGAGAAAAAGAAAGATATACCTATTTGAATAGAGTTCCAAAGAAACCAAGGGGAGATAAGAAAACATTCCTCAGTGATCAGTGCAAAGAAATAGAGGAAAACAATAGAATGGAAAAGACTAGAGATTTCTTCAAGAAAATTAGAAATATCAAGGGAACATTTCATGCAAAGATGGTCTCAATAAAGGATAGAAATGGTATGGACCTAACAGAAGCAGAAGATATTAAGAAGAGGTGGCAAGAATACACTGTAGAACTATACAAAAAAGATCTTCACAACCCATATAATCACAATGCTGTGATCAACAACCTAGAGCCAGAAACCCTGGAATGCAAAGCCCGGTGGCCTTAGGCAGCATCACTGTGAGCAAAGCTAGTGGAGTGATGGAATTCCAGTTGAGTTATTTCAAATCCTAAAAGATGATGCTGTGCAAGTGCTGCACTCAATATGCTAGCAAATTTGGAAAACTCAGCAGTGGCCCCAGGACTGGAAAAGGTCAGTTTTCATTCCAATCTCAAAGAAAGGCAATGCCAAAGAATGCTCAAGTTACCACACAGTTGCACTCAACTCACATGCTAGCAAAGTAACGCTAAATATTCTCCAAGCCAGGCTTCAACTGAGAACTAAGAACTTCTGGATGTTCAAGCTGGATTTAGAAAAGGCAGAGGAGGCAGAGATCAAGTTGCCAACATCTGTTGGATCATCTGAAGAGCAAGAGAGGTCCAAAGAAACATCTACTTCTGCTTTATTGACTATGCCGAAGTCTTTGACAGTGTGAATCAAAATAAACTATGGAAAATTCTTCAAGATATGGGAATATTAGACCACCTGACCTTCCTCTTGAGAAATCTGTATGCATGTCAGGATGCAACAGTTAGAACTGGACATAGAACAACAGACTGGTTCCAAATCAGGAAAGAAGTAAGTCAAGGCTATATATTGTCAACTTGCTTATTTAACTTATACGCATCATGAGAAATGCTGGGCTGGATGAAGCACAAGCTAGAATCAAGATTGCTGGGAGGAATATCAGTAAGCTCAGATTTACAGATGATACCACCCTTACAGCAGAAAGCATAAAAGAGCTAATGAGACTCTAGATGAAAGTGAAAGAAGAGAGTGAAAAAGTTGGCTTAAAACTCAACATTCAGAAAACTAAGATCATGGCATCTTGTCCCATCACTTCATGGCAAATAGATGGGGAAGCAATGGAAACAGTGACAGATTTTATTTTTTAGGGCTCCAAAATCAGTTCTGATGGTGACTGCAGCCATGTAATTAAAAGACGTTTGCTCCTTGGAAGAAAAGTTATGACCAAACTAGACAGCATATTTAAAAGCAGAGACATTACTTTCCCAATAAATGTCCGTCCAATCAAAGCTCTGGTTTTTCCAGTAGTTATGTATGGATGTGAGAGTTGGACTGTAAAGAAAACTGAGCACCGAAAAATTGATGCTTTTGAACTGTGGTGTTGGAGAAGACTCTTGAAAGTCCCTTGTACTGCAAGGAGATCCAACCAGTCCATCCTAAAGGAAATCAGTCCTGAGTATTCATTGGAAGGGTTGATGCTGAAGCTGAAATTCCTATGCTTTGCCCACCTGATGGGAAGAACTGAGTCATTTGAAAAGACCCTGCTGCTGGGAAAGATTGAAGATGGGAGTAGAAGGGGACATGACAGAGGATGAGATGGTTGGATGGCATCACCGTCTCAATGGACATTAGTTTTAGTAAACTCCAGGAGTTGGTGGTGGACAGGGAGGCCTGGTGTGCTGCAGTCCATGGGGTCACAAACAGACACGACTGAGTGACTGAACTGAACAGAATGACATATGATACTGAGCATCTTTTCACATGCTTCTTTGCTGTTTATCTTCTTTAGTGTGATGTCTGTTCAGGCTTTTTCTCGCTTTTAAATCAGGCTGTACATTTTTCTTATGATTAAATTTTGAAAGTTCTCTATTTTTAAAAACAATCCTTTATCAAATGTTTCTTTCATAAATACTTTCTCAGAGTCCGCAGCGTATCTTCTCATTTACTTGACAATGTCTTTTGCAGAGCAGAAGATTCTAATTTAGATGAAGTTAAACTTATCAATCTTCCTTTCATGAACCATATCTTTGGTGTTGTGTCTAAAAGGTCATCACTGTGCACTTACTGGGCTTCTCTGGTGGCTCAGTGGTAAAGCATCTACCTACCATTGCAGGAGATGTGGTTCAATCCCTGTGCCAGGAAGATCCCCTGAAGAAGGAAATGGCAATCCACTCCAGTGTTCTTGCCTAGGATATCCCATGGACAGAGGAGCCTGTCAGGCTACAGTCCATGGGGTTGCAAAAGAGTTGGACATGACTTAGAAACTAAACAACAGCAATGTGTACATATTAGCTGGGGAACTTAACTCACTTGAACTCAATGTGGCTATATGATTTGATAATAAGAGTAGGAGTGATATATATTATTTAAAGACAGAAGTTTTAAGACCCAGCATATTGCTTTTATTTGTAAAACCAAATAAAGGCTAGTATTGTGACCAACTGTTATTCTAGGCTATCAAACCATGTCCCAGAGTGAGAGCAACACAATATGGAGCAGAGGCTTCAGTCACCCTTCAAAGGACATGTTCAGTTAGTTCAGTTCAGTCACTCAGTCGTGTCTCTTTGTGACCCCATGGACTGCATCATGCCAGGCCTCCCTGTCCATTACTGGCTCCCGGTATTTACTCAAATTCAGTCCATTGAGTTGGTGATGCCATCCAACCATTTAGGCCTCTGTCATCCCCTTCTCCTCCTGCCTTCAATCTTTCTCAGCATTAAGGTCTTTTCAAATGAGTCAGTTCTTCACATCAGGTGGGCAAAGTATTGGAGTTTCAGCTTCATTATCAGTCCTTCCAATGAATATTCAGGACTGGTTTCCTTTAGGATGAACTGGTTGGATCGCCTATCTGTCCGAGGGACTCTCAAGAGTCTTCTCCAACACCACAGTTCAAAAGCATCAATTCTTCAGTGCTCAGCTTTCTTTACAGTCCAACTATCACATCCATACATGACTACTGGAAAAGCCATAGCTTTGACCAGATGGACCTTTGTTGGCAAAGTAATGTCTCTGCTTTTTAATATGCTATCTAGGTTGGTTATAACTTTTCTTTCAAGGAGTAAGCATCTTTTCATTTCATAACTGCAGTCACCATCTGAAGTGATTTTGGAGCCCCCCAAAATAAAGTCTGCCACTGTTTCTACTGTTTCCCCATCTATTTCCCATGAAGTGATGGGACCAGATGCCATCATCTTAGTTTTCTGAATGTTGAGTTTTAAGCCAACTTTTTCACTCTCCTCTTTTACTTTCATCAAGAGGCTCTTTAGTTCTTCTTTGCTTTCTGTGATTTTTACAAGAGTATTATTAATCTGCCATAAATAAGAAAGTACTGAATAATACTGATATGTAGTTCTTCCTCCCTCCATTAAGTTACACCCATGATGTCATTTTAAGCTAAAATTCTTTTCAGTCATAGAAATGTTCCCCAAGGAATGTCTTTATAGAGATTCTCTATTTTATGTTTATCTAATACATTCAGTAACTGAGATTTTTGTCATTTACACTGTTATATAGTTTAGTGGCTGTATATAAAAATATTTTTTAATCAAGCAGAGTGAAAGACTTTTGAATTCTTTACCAATTTATTTGCTGGCCTCACATACTAAAAAAATTGGAAATGTAACTTTCATGCATTTCAGAAATATTTTTAATTGAATCTATTTTTTAAATGTGTGTGATAAGTGATTATTGCTTAACAAGACTGAGTAAGTGAGCAAATGAGTAGAGTTGAGTATGAGTTGAAACTAGTGCTTCAGTCTATAAAATAAAAACATTTATCAGATAACTGAGGGCATCCATAGAGAATAGCCTCTTAATTTACAAGGGTTCAGAGGATATCAGTTCTTAACTGAATGACATCAAATGGAATCATGAGATATATTCTCAAGCAGTATTGCTGTACTGTCTAGTTTTTTAATCATGGCATAATGTTAATGTCATTGTTAGGTAGTTAGAATAGGAAAAAGGAGTCCAAAATGGTGGTGGCTAAAAGACAAAGAAAGGGAAAAGCCCATGAAAATGGAACAAAAGAAAATCTGCAGACCAGAGTGAGAACTTCTGGTAAAACAAACACACCCCCTTATTGGCTAGCCCAATTTGCATAGGGCAGGCTCAGAGGAGGAGACAGAACATATAAAAAGAAGAAGCCAAGACAGATTGAGGCCACTCCTTTGTGGTCGGCCTGCCTTCACACCTCGAGGGTGTACTTTCCTTTGTTTGCCGAATAAAACTCTGAGCTGTAACTGAGCTGTAACACTGATCCACCATTTTAAATCTTTGCTGCAGAGAGACAGAACTGAGGAAATTACACACTCCCTCCACATTATTAATGTATCTGTAAAGACATGCAGAGGTCAAGGATTCAGGGAGAGAGAGAAATAGAGAAAGAAAGATGTGTATGTCTATATTTTCTGAGAATTTGGAAAGATGATGTGCCTGCATTTAGTAAACTGTATTAATAGTGAATTTATAGCCACATGACCTGACTTTAAGATAATCCCTTGAATATGAGTAATTCAAGAGACTGACTGGACAACAGAGATCCAAGTACAATGTACAAGAGACTTAGATTACTTTTTGAAGCTGTAAAGTACATATAAATAAACTGAATTGATAATATTGAGAAAGCAATTTTGTAATGAGGTATATATTTGGCATTCAGTTATGTTTTCTAGTTCAGTTTTTGAACCAGATACTTTAGTATTACAACTAATATATATAATTGAGAATGAGTCTATTCATCAATGTTTTTAGAATTAGCGTTTGGTGTAGGCATATAATATGTATTTACATATGGCTATATATCCAGATCACTCTCTAATGTTCAAAAATGCATATAATTTACAAACTCTGGTACACAAACTATGTATAGACACACTTTACCCTCACTTTACTCACAGATAAGTATCAATAATAAATGCTTTGGATTGCATTAAGATAATTTGTTTATCATCTCAACCTAAACAACACTTCTCTTTTACTTAAAAATCTTTATACCTATAAGCATTAATTCTAAAATCTGTTCATAGATCTTTAAATATATATGTAGTGTCAGAATTCCCCTTGAGTACTATAAAAGGCTCTAATATAAATTTTGTATTCATGCCTTGAATATTTTAACATGAGAAGTAACAAATAACTATCATTGTGATCAAATAGGCGATGTGGCCTAGAGTCAGCATCCCTGAATATATAACTTTCAACTGTAAAAGGGAGACACCTTCTTTTTGTCTTCTTGGATCAAAATTTGCAAGCTCTATAATTTGCTTGCTGCTCACAGAAACAAAGCAAGCCAAACTCATACAGCAAGTGTGTTCTGAAAGCTACAAATATTTGCTATTCAGAAAACCTCAATGAGGGTTTAGTTATTTAAAACTAAAGAAAGAAAATTACTATTAATAATTGGTTTCAGCTAATGAAATGTTTTTATGCAAATAGGTGAACCCTAAATATGACCTGGAAACAAAAGACTGCTTAACAGTTACTATTAAGCAATACATTAGTAGATCAATTAAACAGAACTTCTTTTTAATGACTGTGCTGTACCCTTGTTGCCATAGAAACCTGGAAAGAAAAAGCTCCAGAATGCTAATAGCATGAGAAACACAACAAAATGTTTGTAAACATACACCTTGAAATTTGTATGATCAGTTAAATAATAAAAGGGTGATGCAAAGAATTTCCCAGCTCAAGAGGAAGGACACAATTCAGAATTCAAGGTATTACATTGCTTTTTTTTTTCATTATGCAGATGAGCCCAAGAGGCTGCCAAACATGATTATGGGTCACACTCACATGCATTAGCTAATATAAGGAAATAGTCTGCTTTTGGGATTTGAAAGAAATTGTATCTGAAGTCATCTAACATTAAGGACTTGTGAAAAATTTATGTAGATTATTTTTCAAAGTGAAGATGAAACCCAAGATAGGGTTAAAAACAAAAATATTAAAGTCATTCTGCCTGTAACATTTCACCCAAAGATACAATCTATAAAAGCCTTTTTTTTTCTTTCTTTTTTTTCTTTCTCTAATTCTCTTATTTGAAACCTCTTTTACCCCCTTTGTTTTGGTGCATGCATTAATAATATTTGATTTGGCTTAAACAATTCCTAACAAACTGAAATGTCTGGAGCTCTATAGACAAATACTGTTATTAATGCAAGTACAATTACTGAATTGAACAAGAAAAATAATTTGGGCCACTTTAGGTTCCTGACTTCCAATGATAATTACTCCAATTTGGGTGATACTTTAAAGAGAAACAAAGAAGCTAAATAGCAATTCTATTCAGCAAAGAATTAATTTCTTCCCTATTCACTGTTATAACAGAGTATTGGATTCTTTTAGAATCTAATAAATCAGAAATTCCACAACCATTTTGTACTGAATTTCATTCATAATTATTGCAATAGGAATTGGGACAAAGACAACATTCCAGTGTCAGGGAAAGAAAAGATAAAAGAGCTTGGCGTTGCCCAAGGACATAAGGTTTGCTTCTTGACAGACAGTGATTCTCCCAGTACAGGGGGCCTTGGCTACTCCCTGATTAGAGAAGAATAAAAAACCTTCCTGCATCCTCTCCACTGTGCTCCCTCAACCTGAGCTAATTACAGGAGTATAGCTGAGTTCCTGCCAGTTGCATGAAGGCAGCTGATGTGTTTGCTGCTTCAGAGAATATTGGCTAGAGACGAATGTCCCAATGATATATTCCTTTTCTTATGGAAAATCATGATAGCTTTCCAGAGTTTTTTCTTGGACTATAGGAAGGCTACTATATGTACCATGTGTTCTTGTCAAGGGGTCCGTACTTCCTTCCTGCCCCCATATTTAGTCAGGTTCTGAACACTTGATTGGAAACTGGAGCTATTTTTTAGGCACTATCCATCATGATTTCTCTACATATATGTCGTACATTTTGTGTAAGGGCTAGGGCTTCCCTAGTGGCTCAGATGGTAAAGAGTCTGCCTGCGATGCAGATTCATTCCCTGGGTTGGGAAGATCTGCTGGATAAAGGATGGTAACCCACTCAAATATTCTTGCCTGGAAAATCCCATGGATAGAGGAGCCTGATGGGCTACATACAGTCAGACACGACTGAATGACTAATGCACACTATGATACCTCAAAGTTCTTGAGGGTCTTTTCCTTCTACATTTAATTGTAGTGTGAATAGGAAATACAAAATTATTTTAACAGCAATTTGAAAAAAATCTTAATTAGAACTGAAATTATACAATGTTCCTAAAAAGAATAAGGTCAACATGCATAATATAGTAAATTTGTGGTAAATACACTAGGACTTATGTATTTGAGTAAGTCTTCCTTGACTAATTACCTAGGATACCTATACAGTTACCTTTATTGATGTTGCAATTGAACAACGTATTTTTGTGAAGTTGAAAGTAAGCAAAATACTCTTCTAATAAATTCATTCAAACAGATTGTTGTTTAGTCCCAATTTTATATTTGTAAAATTTTATTTACTATTCTGTTGGGGTGGGCAGATGTTGTTCTCAAAGCATTTGAGTTAAACATTCTCACTAGTAGCAATTTCTTTTGAGAATTTATTACATTTATTACACATTTTTAATTTAATTGACTGTTAAGCCTGATTACTAAGGTTGATAAAAAAGATATTCTTGGTCTCAATATATTGTATAAACATCTTTCTCTTGTCCAAAGCAACTTCCAGATGATTTATCTTCCAGCTTTGTATAAAATCCATTGTTCTTTATAAGTCATCCTCCTTGGCAAACCCAACTGCCACTTCCCTTCTGCCTTTACACACTGCAAAACTTACATTGCATGATCATGGACAAGTTAACATTTCTAAGCTTCATTTCACTCACTGTACCTGGAGCATGGGTCTTTTGTCCAGGATCCAAAACTAAGATGAAGAATATTAAAATATTTGTTAGTTCATAGGGAGTCCACTCATGTGCTGGATAGCACCTATGAACCACTTACATATCTTACAGAAAGTGTACTTGAGTTTTAAACAACAAACTTAGAAATAAATGCTTGTTCTACAGTATTTTAAAAAGTAAATTTCTTTACTGGGTCTCTAACAGATGTAATACCAGTATCTTTTGAAAGAAACATATAAAGTTAAGAAACTTCCATTATTTATCTAAAACTAATTACTTTAGCACTAAGAGTCTATACACACAGCAAGAAAGCCAATTAGCTCCACAAAGAAACCACTACCTGTCCTTATTAAAGAACAAATAGTTTTTGCCAAAGAAAAATATAAGCTATAGTGTTTCTCCACTAAACATGAATAAGAAACCATGGAGGTAAAATGAAATATTGGAAAAGGCAAGTCCTCAGTGAAAATAACCTCACTCTATGAAAAAAGATTTAATTAAAGTTCCAGTTGTTTTCTTATTCTGACAGCTGATTCTTTCATTCTCTTATTTATCAAGCTTTTACCACAAAATTTTCTGCTTCTTTTGGATTCTTAATTTTCAACTTGATCTAAGTAAAGGATAATAGTTTCTGATTTTCAAAGAACATATTCGTTATTATAAATTTTATTCAACCACTCAAAATATACCTGAAAGGATTTATAATTCATCCAAAATAGTTTAATCCTCATAGCCTTTCAATAATAGATACTGAAGTGAGACACTTAACCCAGATATGATGCTATGAACATTTGCATATTCAAACAGAGAGAGTATTTCTTTAAAATTTGGCAATAGATATGTCCTCCTTCTCAAAAATCATATATGACCAGCTACAGGATGAAAAAGAGAAATCCTGTTACCATAAAAATAGCTGTGATAGTTTTCCAATGTTTTCTACATGGCAGAAGTCCCAGTGAAATGCAACATTTTGCTGTTACACATCTTTGTTTTAGATATCAACAAGGAATACTCAAACTGCTTCATACAGTTCAGTGTATAAAAGGGCTTTGGATCCTCTTTTTCAACTCTCCAGCAAGACCAGTTTCTTAATACAGAAGCCTATGAAGTAAAGTCTAGAAATTTCTATCACACATCAGTTTTATGCCAACATTTAATATCCTCTAGGTAGCTTAAAATGAAGTAACTTGCTCAAACAGTTCATCAAGCAGTCTGATTCACTTCCCTCTCTTAAAACAACCAAATAACAGTAAAAGGAACAAGTGGTATATTGGGGAGGCAGGGGGAACTCCCTTCATTTTCATGACATAAAACATAACATTTCAAGACATTCATAGCACCAACTGGAAAACGGGAAAATGAGACTCGCCAACACTGTGAAGTTTAAATTTGAATAAATGAAGATCGCCAGGGACACACATAGATATTCTTAAGGGTAGAGATATTTGTTTGGCTTATTAAAATAATGCAAGGCCTGCAGGAGAAGCTGTGAACATCCATTTAAAGGCTCAGCTGCTTGTTTCAGAACAGACAGGTAGATGTGCGGAAGAAACTACTTTGTTTCATCATTCGCACAGTCTATGAGCCAACCAGCTACTCACAGAGACCATTACAGGTACAACACCATGGAGAGAAGAGAGAGAGCAGTCAATGACAAAGGGATTCAGTATGAGATGCTTGGATCACCTACCCAGTATTTATGATTCTAAGACATTCCAGCCTTGACTGCCAAGTCCAAAAGCCCTAAATCCTTTAGTTTTCAACTGAACAGTTCAACAAAGGCAACTCAAATTTATATTCTTTAGCCCAGGGCCATCTTGTCCTAACTATATTTTCCTATAAGGCTTAATGTCATTACTATACGTCAGTCTTCTGGCTCTAAGTTATTTTTGACTCCTTTTTCTGTCTTGCTCCTTAATTGTCCTGTAAATGCTATTACTTTATCTGCTGCTATATCCTTCTTCTAGTTCCTTCCTTTGCTCTCCATAGCATTTTATTTTTTCCTCGTCTTTATCCGTAAGCTTCTTGCCTCAGTTATACCCTCTGTTTAATTTGCGCAGTATGAAAAAGTGAAAGTTGAAAGTGTTAGTTGCTCAGTCCTGTCCAGCTCTTTGTGACCTCATGGACTGTAGCCTGCCAGGCTTCTCCATCCATGGGATTTTCCAGGCAAGAACACTGGAGTGGGTTGCTGTTGCCATTTCCTTCTCCAAGGGATCTTCCCAACCCAAAGATAGAACCCGGGTCTTCCCACATTGCAGGCAGACTCTTTACCATCTGAGCCACCAGGCAGGCCCAGTGACACTTAATTTAAATTCCTAAAATATTATTCTAATATTTCTTTTTCTCCCTCTCTTAAGAACGTCTCATAGGCTACATAAAACACAACAGAACAGTTCATATGCTATCAAAGATCAATCTTTTGAAACTTCCAAATCATCCACTCCCATCTGATTAGAACTTTGCCCACAAGAAAGCCTCTATAACACATTTTTTGGGGCTTCTCTTTTTCTCATTTAATGCCTATGATTTCTTTGTGAAGTCTTTGAATGTTTGCATTCAAAAATTGTCTTCCGTTTTTGAGTTCCAATAAGGTATTTTGTTTGATACTATTCATTCAACACCTGAACTAGATTTCATTCTTTAAAAAAACAAATCTTTTTAAGGGCCTAATATAATTTATACTGCATAAAGAATAAACATGAATAAAACATTATGCCTGCCATTTTGGAAATTACTTTTTAGAATGAAGGTAAGAGCACAACAGGCCAATAATCTAGTCATTAAAATGTAATATGCTGTCCTTTTTCACATATATATCTACATTTGTGCCTATATAAATGTGTATCAAAATACATTTTAAGTCCACTCAAGGTAGGAACTATATATATTAATAATAGCATTTGTTATGGATGATGATGATAATAACATGCTTTGAATGAATTGAGAAAATGAATATTTACCATTTATGAAGTTCTGTGCTAGGTGGCTTAACTGAGCTATAGCAAAAGAACACAGTATCCATGTGTGTGTGCTTTTGCTTTTGAGATTCTAATACTGTATGAGATTTGTATTTGGGCTTTCCTTTTAGTTTACCTTCAACTGAGCAACACAAAGATTGGAGGAGAGCAAGAGGAAGAAAGAGAATAACAGCTAAACACCCCAGAATGCAGACTGCAGACCAAGGCACTCCTTTGATGCATCTGGTATCTAGTATGATAGAAAATGGTATCTAGTATGATAGACTCCTCCTGCATCTTTCTCGATTTCCACCAAATACATTCCTAGCCATCTTTTTCCAAGTTTACCTTGTGAGCCAGGGGATTTCCCTGAGGAGGTGACTAGGAAGTGCCTCTGGTTTAGAGAAAGCTCAGGCTGTCACTGAGATGGTGCTTGTCAGCTTCATCAGGTCAGACACACACTTGACCTCTCTGAGTCATGTTCCTGGTGCAGATCTGCCCTACATGTGCTTTGCTTTCTTTTCTTTTTCCGTTTCACTGGTTTCTCAGTTATTCTTAGGGTGACTGCTCCAGATCCTGAAAACTCGAGAGACCTAGCCTGCCATGGGGGTTAAACAATTCTAGTTACACATTAGCTATTGGAAAAAAGAACAGTGCCACCAGCAGATTCTCAGAAAGCAGAGATATTCTTTTACTGACAAAGGGCTAAGACAGTCTTTCAGATGGCCAGATTCTGTTTACCCTCCACAATGATCTTTTAGCAGACTCACTTTTGTTATCTACTCCCTTCTGGGCTGCGATGTGCTTTATTCCATTTCTCCAGCACGGAAGATGGAGACAGAGAATATGACAATGCAGGTTTTGTGCCTATTACCTCAGGAAAGAAAAGCAGTGTATGGCAGTCCCTCGGGGGACTGCAAGTGCCGCCATGTCAAAATTCATCAGAGCCCTAGTTTTCTTCATGTCATGGCAAAGTGCCAGCTCAACTCTGGCTCCATTCTCTTGGGTTCAGAACCAATTGGCAAGGGATGCATTTTAAAACTCAAGAATGCATTTCTTGTATGCCTCTGCTTTTTTAACTTTCATGTATTCTTTATTCACATGTCAGATAACTCTTTTTATATGCATGTATATATCCCATGCAAGTGTTATTTCCATATGCTCCCAAATCAATAGAGAGAGACTATTGCTCTATACACACACACACACACACACACACACACATCCAAGTAAGTCACTAACTGAAAAGACCTTTTTTTTTTTTTTTTTTCTATATAAACCTACTGATATGTGGTTTCTTATTTGTTTTTTAATAAATTTGTCAGGCACTGGAGAAACAACTTACATGTATACAGTGTTTTATAGGTATCTTCCTGAGGTAAAACATTATGGTGTTTGCAATGATTTTTCAAATTGCTCACCAGAATAAACAGATGTTAGATTATAGATAGATAGATGAGAGGGAATTTATACATCATGGGAAAGAATGAACATGACAGAGAATATGGCACAATGTTAATAAAAGGTGAATCCGGCTGAAGGGTATATAGTATTTATCATGCACTTTCTTTTCCACTGAAGGTTTCAATATTTTTCAGATATTGAATTGGTCACAATCTTTGTTCAGATAAGATGTAATGGAAAAACCCAAACAAATTTTTTGGCCAACTCAGTGAAAGATAAGGAAGAGCGTTGTACTCTGTGTAGACACCACATACTTTGAAGGACACTGGAAGATCTTCCTGAAATTTTAAAGAACTGAAAAGATACTGTATATCTAGAATTGAGCTTTTCTTCCTGCCCTGGATTGGATTCAACGGCTTCTGGAGATTCACCTGGGTTTTAGGCAACTTTCACCTAATTGGAAAGCTATCAGATCAGAATGTCAGTAGGGACTTGGATGAATCAAAGAGATTGCAAAGAATAATTTAAGTCAGGAACTTCATTTGACTACTGTTTGATAGAGAAAGAGAAAAAGAAGTTTTTAAAGGCTGTCCAACAGTAAAGCCTAGGAAAAAGAAAATAAAAATTGACTTCCACTCAAACTGGCATATTATTAAACTATCCCCTTTCCAAATCTGTAAGTAGGAGGGAGGGATACGTGGGGGTGGGTGACATAAAGGCTGCATAAAAAAATTAGTCAAATCATAAAGGGTCCTTGGCAAGAATAAAATGAAAAAAGGGGGGCATTGTGCTCTTAAGTCAAATTGACAATCAATCAATGCTGTCAAATCCAACCTAATAACAGCCACTAATCCCCCAGGAGAATGTCAAGAAAATGGAAGTTCTTGTCACTCTTGTGTTTGAGATTTGGGGCTTTCCTTTAACGTCTAGATTTGAGTGGCTCTCAGAATAAGTAAAGAGAGTTGGAATAATAGAGCAATTCTATGTTCAAGGAATCACTTAGCTCCTCTGCAGGAATCAGAAAACATCCTAGCATCTGAACCAGCAAACTCATACTGGTCGATTGTGCCACTAAAATCTGATAGCACAAAGGTTTCAAAGCTAAATTACTGTGGAAAGACCTCTAGAAACTACTGTACAGCTGTGCAGAGGATAAAGATTTGATTTAGAGAAGACATGAAAAATTAAATTTATCTCCAAAACAATCCAATAAGCATCTCTTGAGAATGTAGTATGTTGCACGGGCAGCTGAAGATACTGAGGACATCCTTATATGAAGGGCAGGTCTGATGCTTAGGGAGGGAGGTGAATTAGCCATATGCAGTTTCAGTCTTAATAGGACACTTCTGCTGGGTCGCTTCCCTGATAGCTCAGTGGGTAAAGAATCTGCCTGCAATGCAGGAGACTCTGGTTCAATTCCTGGGTTGGGAAGATCCCCTGGAGAAGGAATAGGCTACCCACTCCAGTATTCTTGGGCTTCCCTTGTGGCTCAGCTGGTAAAGAATCTACCTGCAATGTGGGAGACCTGGGTTCAATCCCTGGGTTGGGAAGATCCCCTGGAGAAGGGAACGGCTACCCACTCCAGTATCTTGGCCTGGAGAATTCCATGGACTGTATAGTCTGTGGGGTCACAAAGAATCAGACATGACTGAGCAACTTTCACTTTCACTCTTCTGCTGAGTCATGGTCTTTCCCACTAGATTCCCACAGATATGCCAAGGGTTCTTGTTATACTGCAATGTCCAGTTGGCTTCTATGTTAATAAGGGCTATTATTAATAATATCTTGGAGAAACTCTAGGGAACCTGAATTGAATGTAAACCCTCTAAGAATCCCCCTGAAATGGATTAGTGCCTCCAGATGAGACCCAGTAACAAATACAAAGATCAAGACTGCCTTTAAATTAAAATTTTGCATAGATTAGGGTGGGCTTCCAAAGTGGCTCTAGTGGTAAAGAACCCACCTGCCAAAGTAGGAGACATAAGAGACACAGGTTTGATTCCTAGGTCAGGAAGATCCCCTGGAGGAGGGAATGGCAACCCACTCCAGTACTCCAGTACTCTTGCCTGAAGAATCCCATGGACAGAGGAACCTGGTAGGCTACAGTCTGTAGGATCTTGGAGGGACATGACTGAAGTGACTTAGCAGGCTTAGAGTATCCATTTCTGAGAATATCACACAATCCCTTATTACCCTGAAGATTCATTTAATCCCAGAAGAATACATAAAAGTCTTTAATTTTATGGCATTCTGATGTTTTTATTATGGCAGTGATGGGATACTATTATTGAAATACTAATTTGGATTGTTTTCCTCAGGGCTCTCTTTTCTCCCCTTGATTTTCTTCCAGCTCCTTTCAAGCAACAGGTAGGCATTGCATGTTCTTTGGTAAAAGAATACTTATTCTTTCAAATAAAAGAAGTGGAAGAAAGGAAGTCTCTTCCTGCCTTTTGAGTTCTAAAATTTTAAAGTTAACATCTTGGAGAACATCATGAATAAGGCCACTCTACCCACTTATGGATCAGAAAACTAGCCTCTAAATTGGGGACAATTTAAAAAAAAATGGAGCAAAGGTCAGTGAGCCCCATGTGAGGAAACCTTACATTTTGTTCCTGTGAGGCCCTCAACAGAGGCCAAAGCTCAGAAGGCCATAGCATGCAAGATCTAAGAGCTGCCCTGTTTACCTAGAAGAGTCCCAGGTGGCTGAAACCCAGAAACAAAATTGCTACATAGGCAGATATGCAGTGCCTTGTTTTGATAACATTATTCACTTACCATAATAGTTATAATGATAATTTACATGATGATAAAAGTGATAGCAGTAACACATTGTATGATATTTATTAATTTTTGTTTTACATTAACACATATCTGTTTGTACATAACATGCAACTACTACAAGGAGAAAAAGTAGTTGGTAGAAAATAAATATAATTTATTAATTACTCAGCAAAGCATTCCTTTATTCCATTTTGATAGGAAATTATATCGCCAATTTTAAATGGTGCTAATACTAAGCTGTTTTGCACTGAAATTTTGAAATGTGTCCTGAGATAAAATTGATGGGAAATCATGCTGGCTCAACCTTGAAACACACTTCTCTTTCAGGCACAGGAAGAGCAAAGTCAGGGACCTGCCTGCTTTGCTTTGAGGCTAATTGTGCCATGTGGAATAGGAGCAAGATGACCCCTTCATAGTAGGTCTTAGCTTACTAGAGGTCTTCACGGAGCTCTGCCGTTCCAGACAAGATGTGAACCCAATATGAAAACTTCTCATTTGAACATTCCAAAGCAGTCTTTTATCAGGAAACTTCCTGTTCATTTAAAAAACTGCTTGTTGTCCTATTTGTCCGTACCATGCCAATAGAGGACGTCTATATAATTATTACTGGGGAATCTTCTTTATGCAGTCTTCAAAGAGAGAGAGTAATCAGTATGTGTTAACACTTGAAAGTTTTTGAAAGTACATTTTCATTTCCCTTTAAAAATTAAGTTCACAGAAATTCCTCTATCCCTGAAAAAAAATTAAAGATAAATTTGATTATATATTAAAAGAAGGGAGTAGTGACACGGATAATACAAAAATGTATACATTTTGGGGGCATTTTATCTAGTAGATTTTTTTATATTATGATAATTACACCTGATGATCAGACAATTCCAGCAAAATAACATAGACTCAAAAAAGACCAACCATGAAGTGTCAACTCAATTTAATGCAATGGAATACCAAGCAAATGATCTCAAGAAACATTTATACATTATGTATGTCCTGGTTTTTTGGTGGTGAGAGAATAAGTAAAATGTCAAACACAACTGTTGCCTATCATGACGAGCAACGAATTTGAGCTAGAAATAGATCATTCTCTGTGAGAGAACATGAACAGTTTCAATAGGGATGGCAAAGAAGTCAGTTTATGTTTGGGTTTCAGGGAGTACCTCAGCCTGCTAGGTCAGAAAGGAATAGCCTTGTGATCTAGAATTTTTTTTTAATCTAGAGTCCTTACATTACTGTGAGTCCTTCCATAGGTGAGCTAGAATAAAAAGGAAAGTTTCAAAAATACTGTCAAATTTGAAAGCCAGATCTCCTGTGGATAATCTGTTTAGTGTACAAGTAAAATTTTTTTCTGTTTAATAAGACTTTACAAAAGAAACCAATTATATGTGTTTGTTCTTCTCTAAGAATTATTATTTATATCATTTTATTGAGGCTCTGCCTCATTGTGAGAGGAGATTTCATACAATTTTCATGCATTTTTCCCATCCACTTTTCTTTACTTCAGCCCTCCAACCCCAAGGGACAAAAACATCTACTCAAAGTTCACACAACATCTCGGTTGTTGTGAGGGGGAAAAAAAAGATGATTGAGAAGAATATCCACACCAGAAGAACTAGGTTTTCTCTCACTTCCAAGACCACCACACACAAAATAGATGGGAAAGAAAAGAGAAAGGTGTGTTGTTGATTCTGGATGCTAGAAGGTGAATCACAGTCATTTTCCCATCCCTCCCTATGCAGGTCTATGAAGTTGGGAAGACCGGAGGAGCTGGAAAGATTTTTTCACACACACACACATACACACACAAACACACACATTTTTCTAGGCAAAAATGTCTGGGAAAAATGTAACAAGGTTTAGTCATCTCTGGAATAATTGATGTAAAAGCTCTGCACACACCACAGTTTGTCAGACAACACATAGTACCACTCGATTGGGACTTCTGAATGTTTTGTTTGATCTTTTATGTCCCACAGACCTAAATGTGATGTCGTTTATAATTTTTGCTGTCTACAAACATACTCTTTAAAAATGTGCTGTGATTAAGAGGGTGTTGCCTATATTAGATACTTGCTTATGCATTTATCATTTCTTATGCTTTTAATGCTCTTCTTTCTCTTCCACCAATCTTTTTTCTATTCCTACTCCTCATTTCTATGACTTAAAGTCTAATTATTCTCACATTTGGTTTAATAGGGGTTAATAAATCAATTGGTGGTTTTTCATGATGCCTTTAGTATTATAGTAAATATTTTAAATTATTATTTAAAAACATACACATGTTCTAACTAGTTAAATAATATATGCTCATTGTACAAAATTCTGAAAACACAGAGAAGTATAAAGAATATAAGAAAATCAGTTATCATCTCTGACTTAATAATCATTTTGGTATATTTCATTTTCCTTCAAAATTCAGTATTAAAAGTATACATGTATATACATATATATATATATAATTTGACACTACTCTTTAAAGTGTCTTTTTCAGTGATATGAAAATTCTTCAAAATTATGATTTTGAAATGAGGTGTTATTTTATTTAATCATTCTTCTGTTTGGGGATGTTTAGGTTGTTTTCAGAATTTTTTTCTATTATAAATGACATTGTTGTGATTATCCATATACATAAGTATCTTTCTAAATCACTGATATTTTATTCAGGATGGGTTCCTAGAACTAGAATCCCTGGAGTAATAGGTATGCATTCCAACCCATCCTCCTACAAGCAATGTTTAGGAAAGTCTTTCTTATGAGTTACAAAAATAATCAACTTTAAAATACAGTTTTTAATCAGGACCTGTTGATAACTATGGAGATAGGGCATTTTCTAGTTTAATGGTCACATGAACTTCTTGGTAAATTATCTGCCATGTCCTCCACATACTTTTTCTGAATGGTCTTGCTTATTGACTTATAGCACTAACATTTTATCATCATTTTGCGGGTTGCTCATTCATGTACATGATCCAGCCCTATCCATCACCCTAGCCCTTCAGCAACTTGTTCTCCTCAATTTTTTTTTTCTCATTTCAATTTTAGTATATGTGCTGTTGAAGCGAGCACTTCTTTTACATTCCAAATTCAGCCAATTTTTAGGATCAGCCCTGAGGTTTGCCATGCTCAAAACTTGGCATTTTTCTTTGCGGACATCACTTCCTTCTCATCCTTCACTTCAGTTAGAGCACCGTGGTGAAGAGAGTGCCTCTGGAAGCAGACAGACATTCTTCAAATTCTGACTCATCACTTTCTAAATATATGGCCCTTGCAAGTTAGTCAATCACACTGTACCTCAGTGTCCTCATCTGCAAATGGGAATAATAACTCTTCCTGATAGTATTATTGCCACCCACTTAACACACAGCAAAGTTTTTAGTAAATGTTACCTATTATTATCATAGCAATGCTACCTTTGTAACAATTCATCTTCATTAAGAATTTCAACCCATTGAACTTACTCCTTTTATGCTCCCCAAAACTTTTCTTGCCCATGCCTAAATTTAGATTTTGTAGTCATTATCATTAATAGCTTTACTTTTCATCTATTTTCTTTTCTCTACTATTGGGGTATATCCAACACCAACCAAGTTAAACAATTATGTGGGGTTATGGACTAAACTTGTGCCCCTTCAACAGTCACATGTTGAAGCCATACCAATGTGACTGTATTTGGAGATTGGGCCTTTAAGGAGGCAATTAAGGTTAAACGAGGTCATAAAAGTGGGGCTCTATTCCAGTAATGCCAATATAAGAATAAAGGCACCAGAAACATCCATGCATAGAGAAAAGGTCATATGAGGACACAGTAAGAAGGCAGATCTCTGCAAGCCAAGGAGAGAGGCCTCAGGAGAAAGCAAACCTGTGGACAGCCAGATCTTAAACTTTTCATCCTTCAGAATCATGAGAAATAAATTCCTGTTGTTTCATCACCTGGTCTGTGGTATTTTGTTACAGCAGTCCCAGCAAAGTGATGCGTGCAATTTCACTCAAGC